>NW_020209276.1:0-245639 GCF_003025095.1 Trichoderma harzianum CBS 226.95
TATATAATATTTTAATTTAATATTTATAAAATATAAGGTAAGTTCTTAAGGTAATAAGCTAAAGTTAATTAATTTATATTAGTAAAAAAAATAAAAAGTAACTTTAAGTAAATATAATTATAAAGTAAGTAAAATATAATAAAAATTTAGTTTATATTTAATTTTAATACTTTATTAATAATTATTTATTTAAGTTATTTAAGAAGTATAAAAAATTAAATTTTATATATTTAGTTATTTCTTAAGGAATAATATAGTATATTATTCCTAAATATACTTAGAATATTAGTTAACTATTATTATTATATTAGAATAATATAGCTTAGTTATTTCTTTTTTAGGAGGAATAATATTATATAGTTATTCCTTTTTTTAACTAGCTAAAATAGTCTAATAGATATTCCAGGATGCTTATTTATAGTATTATAAGAGGTTGGGTTATAATATTTTTTTATAACTAGTTCCTTTTAGGTAGTTTATCCTTTGTATATAAGAGAGATTAATAAAGTTATAATAATTAAATTAAAGAAAAATTATATTTTAATTTTTAATTTTTAATTTAAAATTAAATTTTAAAAATTTAAGTTATAAAATATAATTATTATATTAAAGTTTAAAATTTAATTTAAAATATATATATAAAATAACCTAAATAATAAAGTTTAAATATAATATAATTAATATATAAAAAGCTTAAATAATAAAGTTTAAGTATAATATAATTATACTTTAAGCTTTATAATTTATAATTTAACTTAATTAAATAAAATAAGTAATTTTTTATTAAATTATAATAAGTAATAATAATTTTTAAAAAAATATAATATAAAAAATATAAAAAATTATATAATAAAATAATATACTTTAATTTTTTTTTCTTAATTAAATAATTATAATTTAATTATAATAGTAAAATAATTAAATAAATAACTAAATTTATAATTAATAAAATTATAACTTTATAATTAAATTTAATTTTTTTTAAAAAAAAAACTAAAGTTAAGTAAAATAAAATATAAGCTAAATTAATTAAAAAATATTAAAACCCTTAAGTTAAGTAAAAGTATTAAAAAAATTATTAAAAAAGCTAATAAAATAATTTATTAAAAATTATATATATAAAAGTTTTTTTATAATTAATTTTTTTAAATAATTTATTTTTTATACTTAGGAAAATTAAATTATTTTATATATATACTTTAAATTTAATTTTTAATTTTTAATTAAAAATTAAAATATAGTTTTTTTTTTAATTTAATTATTATAATTTTATTAATTTTTTTAATAATAAATATAATTTTTTCATATAATTTATTTTTAAAAATTATTATTTTATTTTATAATTAATAATATAATTAAATTATAAATTATTAATTTAAAATATAATAATTTAAAATATAATAATTATATTATATTTAAATTTTATTATTTAAATTTATTTATATATTTATATTATATTTAAGTTTTATTATTTAATATATATATAAAATAACTTAAATAATAAAATTCAAATATAATATAATTAATTTATATATAAAATAAATTAAATAATAAAGTTTAAATATAATATAATTAACTTTAAGTTTATAAATTATAAATTAATAATTTAACTAAATTAAATAAATAAATTTTTTCTTAAGTTATAAAATATAATAATAATTTTATTTAAAGATAAATTATATATATAATATAAAAAAATATTTAATAAAATAATATGCTTTATATAAAAGTGATAAATTTTTTAAATAATTAAAAATAAATTTATAATTAATATATATTATAAATAATTATAATAACTAAAAGTAATAAAAAATTAATTATAATTATAATTAAAATAATAGTAATTATTATAAAAACTTATGATAAAAATATTATAAATACTATAGAAAATATTTACTAAAGCCTAAAGAATAAAAAAAATAAAAAAAAGTAATTTAAATTAATTATAAAAAAGTAAATATAAATTAATTAAATTATTAACTAATAATTACTAAATAAAAATTTAATAATAATTATTTTAATATTAATTAAGTAATTTATTTTTTATACTTAAGAAAGAAATATTAAATTATAATATTATAATAATTATATTAAAAATATAAATTAATATTATTTTTATTTTAATTTTTAAATAATTTATTATTTATACTTAAGAAAAATAACTATTATATTAAATCAAAGAGTATATATTTAACTTATATATATAATATAATCTAGTGCCTACTTATGTAAATATTCTTACAAGATTTATATAATTATTAACTATTAAAATTAGTAACTTCCTTGTTTTCAATAATCAAGATAAATCTTACCTCTATTAATCTCTCCGTCAAATCGAAGCATTCGCGCCGAATCTCTTCTCCAAGGTCTTGAGAAGAGAAACGCCATAATCCTGTAAATCCCATTTCATGTAATGCATCTATTAGTGGCCGCATCGACGTCATTTTATCCTGAAAGTTTGCGTCTGATGAGATTGTTCGCAGTAGGGTATTGGCGGCCTTCAGAGCACTAGTATCCTGGCTATGTAACAGGACCTCCTCAATTAATGATGGTATTGCACCACATCTATATGAAACTGGTCAATAACCCGCGTTAGTCAAGCAGCATTGTACACTTACAGTTGTTCAAACACCAAAGGCCGTTGCAAGGCTAGATCATTCAGCCACTGAAGGCTCCGAACTTGTACTCGCTCCTCAAGATACTGGAAGTCGACTAATTCGATAGCTGAGATGAGCAATAGATCTTTGTCCCTTACATTATCCATTCTTTGTCGACCAGTGTATGTTGGAGTATTGCCGGTGCCTTCTGCACCGATACCAGCAATCCAGAGGCCATCTCTGTAGTCTTCAGGAAGCACGCCTCGCGCCGAAATAAGGGCAAGATATGGTAATGAATCTGTTGTGGGGTCATTTTTAGCTGTTGGAGGTACTGCAGTAGAGTTGGCAATCTCAAAAAATGAAGATAGAACGCGAATTGCCGTTGGGCGTGTTGACGTATCAGTGAGTCCGCGGACGAGGTAAGCGCAGACGGCAAAGTGAAAGCTCTCGTGATCGAAATGAATTCCGTACGCATCATCAAGTGGCAAGGCAGCTTCTTCGAGCTGACCACGGCTTTGTAAAAGAAGCGGGACGATTTTCTCTCCCGTAGCATTGCCCACTGCGCCAATGTTGGTTAAGACTGCTTCAAGGAATTGCGCTGTGCAGTTGAAAAGACCAATAGGAACAAGTCGGACGAGAGACATGGCCAACCAGAAGAGTTGAAGTCCGTAGCGAGATGCAGAAGGAAGCTTGATCATCATTTTTGACAGCGACGTTACGATAGAGATAAGCATCTCGCTATTCCCATCTTCTCCGAATTGGCCGATGCTATTTCGCAGGGCAACGAGAACTTGGTAAAGTAGGTCGTCGTCTACCTCTTCACGAGCTAGGTATCCCATTACTGCAAAGGCTCTTGGTTGAACAGCTGGATTATTTTGAAAGGCGGTGCTCGCAACAAGACTCATCCAACGTGATCTCCAACTATTGGCCAAGTCAATCGAAGGTGCTGCAATAGAGCATATATCGAATAAAATGACAGTCAGATTTTCAGTTGCTGCTAGTGTCGAGCTCGAATCATGCGCCGTGGAGACGGAGGCACCGTCCCGGATATTCGAGGTCGTCAAAGAAAACGCCTCACCTCGAGGCTCACAGAGAAGATCAAGGTTTGCCTTCAGTTTGGTGAGTTTTGCCTCGTCCAGGTTGAAAGCCGTACAGACTGAATGGACTGAATTAACCAGTAGCTTGTACACGAGTGAGCGAACGCTATTGTCGCCAGTATTGGCGAGCATCGTCACGATGTGAAAGATTTCAGGCAAGAATAGCCGAGACTGAACACCGCTATCAAATGACAAAGCAACGCAAAATTGCAGAAGCACGCATATCTCTGCCCAAACAGGGCTATCTTGCAGATATCTTGTTGGTCTCAATGACGAACGATTGAGTGTTTTGCGAAGTCGGGAGAATATCTTTCCTCGGATAGTAACAGTACCAATGCCGATGATGACTGGTGAGATGACGTCTAATGACTCCTCATGAGCACCATAGCTTAGAGCAGTTTTTATCAGCTCATCAAGGAATATGTCGAGCAGGAGTTCATCATTGGTTATTGATGGTAAGACGAAATGTTGGAGAGGATAAGAAAGGTGCGGGTCTAAAACGATAAGATCGATCAGCTTCCTCAATAAAGTCGCGACCTTTTCTCGTCCCTTTTCGCTGTCTTGTTCACTGGTCAAGACATTTGTTCGAAGACCGGTGAGCCACGGTGACATGTAAGCCAAGCTGAGAGGCCTTTGTTCTTCAGGGAAACTCTCCCACCCTACGAAAAATTCGGTCAAGAAATCAGATGTGAGCTGTGGTTGCGTAGTTGCTAATATATTGCTGATTTCCACTACAAATCGCGTTGGATCAATAGGAATGGAGATGTCTAGCACACGAGATTAGTGTTAATGATCAGTTTGGTCAATAGGCGCCTCAGAACTGACCTTTCGCGCATGATAATCTAGAATCAGCGCTATACTTGAAGGCCCTGCACAATGCTCCAAGCAAATTATATGATGCCAACCTGAGAGAGCGATCTGAGCTCAAAAGGTTCGTAAAGGCGAGGTTGAGTAATGTGCCGGGTACGTCTTGAGGACGCATAAGTCTCTCGAAGGGCTTATAGGTACGATTCTCTTTCCCATGCTTGTTTTTGGCGCTGCGGATGGTCTGAAGCACATCGGCTTTCTTTGGGCTGGTGAAGTACATGACTATTTTCCCTCCATCTGCTCGCAGTCCGAAGGAAGAATCATCCTCTGATTGAAGTGTTGTCGTTGCTTCTTCCACATCCCCAAGGCGGAAAATATCATTGACAGTAGTGCTGAGGCGGAGGCCAGACAAAACCTCCTGTTTCTTGGTTGTGGTTACCTGGACAAACTGGCTTCCAACCTTGATTACCACTTCCACCTTTCCTTTCGACTTTGAGAGCCTTGTAATGGGTTGGAACATATAGCGAGTATCTGTAACAACACTAATCGTTTCCTTAGGAAGATGGAGTTGGCTGAGATGGAAATGAGCTTGGAGATCCTGAAGGCTTCCTATCAAGTGATACTCCACGTTTCTCGGGTGAAAAGCACTGCTTTCAGATCTCGTGGACACTCGTAGCAGGTGTCGAAAGCATCTCCTGGAATCATTTCGTTAGCAATGATGTAGAGGGCAACGGCACATATCTAACCAACCTAAAGGCGCTGTTCATGTTGTACACATAAATTCTCGTCAGGTTAAGTGTCAACTCTGAGGGGGTAAGAAGATCAAGCATTTTAAAGAAGTCATCTTGGGGGTCGTTCCGTCCATTATAACATGTGGCGTCTATGAAAAGTCCGAAGGGTTCATGCCAAAGTCTGCTGGCAATCTGTCAAACGAATTAGAATCTCTTTCTTTGGTCCATTGCTACAAAGGCCACCGGCTAGCTGGTACTACACAAGTTCTCATGCAGCGCAACAGCGGGGGTGCCAATGACTATAGAGAAGATCCATGGGCTTACCTTGAGATAACAATAAAGCATTGTGTCGTAATCGATATTATCCGCTTCGATATGACGTAGTATAATGCAAATGATCGAAAGTCCATCCTAGAGAAAGCTCAGTCAGCATTAGTTATTTCTTATATCCTGAGAAGTAGGGGCGAGGTGAGAGGATAATTAAAAAGCACGTCTCACCTTGCTCTCGCCTCCATCATACACCGCACGAGATGTCAAATAAGACTCTGTACCACGAAAGGCGTTGCGAAGCATAAAGTTCTGGAATCGTGAATACAAAGGTGGACTATTTGTTGAGATTTGTGGCCGGTTCCATGATATGGCCAAAGGAGGGGGTCCGAGATTCGCAATCAAGTTCCGTAGAGGTTCCATGGCCGGTGAACGACCACGAGGATGCTCCCCTGGAGATCTGACGTATTCTCTCCTATCCTTGGAGACAAGAATCTGCTGAAGGTGGTCCCAATGGTCATAGAGGAAGCGGTGCAAGGCCACACATGACCCAAAATCGATGGCCTTTTTGTTACTACTGATTTCTAGTTGACTCGGTGGAATCTTTCAGGTGGTCAGTCTATCTTCTCATAAAAGAGCTGTCCAATCACTCACGGATATTTCACGTAGAAATCCCATTACGACATGGATGTTCTGGACTAAAAAGAGGTTAAGCGGAAACATGTATGGCTCCTTTGTTCCGAATAGAACATTATTGGCCAAATTTTGAATTATTTTTGCTATGAGCAGTAGACCTCGACGCATTTCCTTTGACGGCGGTGTTGGCACGAGTCCCTCTACTTCTGGAGCGACAATTGCAGGACAGAAAAACCGGAGGAAAATGAATGCGCCAACTGCAGTGTATTTGGCATTCGGGAAGCGATGTAAAACAGCATCGGAAATCTATCTGAGGTGTGAGGGCTATTGATCAACAAACAAGGGGTATTAACTGAACTCACTATGCTGCATATTTTTCTGAACGAAGGGGGTATATTGGAAGCAGAAGCACATATATCGTCCATGAAAACTTTCGCAACTATCTGAAGTTGAAGAGCATTTTTTTGTAGTTCTTCCTGTGTGCCAACTCTGGTCGGATCAAGCTCCAAATCTAAGTCTTGAGATGTGAGCATGAGTCGTTCAAGGACCTTGTGAAGAGTTCCTTGTAAATAAGCAAAACCTTTCCACCTAGCGTAGACAGAGAGCATTTTGGTTGCAACGCAATTTCGACGCAAAATTTCCGTCTCATTTTCTGATGGGAGATTAGCTCGGATCTTTTTCAGGACTACTAAAAGGAGTGATTAGAAACGCAATATCTTACCAGTCTGATCAATTTCTGCCCGGATAAGTGCCTCGAACAGTTCAAAGATAAGGCCTCTTTGTTCAAATACCGTTAGGAGGCAAATTGTAAGTTCATCGACTTCTGTACTAGGGCATATTGCACTCATTGAGGCAGGAAGTGATACATCCTTTGTAAGGAGCTGCATTTGCATTGTCAGCTTCTGGAAAGGGCTAAGTCTGGTGAGATAACAAACCTCTAAAAGTTCCTCATATTTTTTGCTAACAGCCGAGTCTGTCAAATTGCTAAACTCAGTTCCTTGGATTAAGATGTTAAAAAGAACTTTGACGAATGCTGTTCGGATCTCAACATTATCGTGATATCCGATATTGATGGAATGCTTGAGACCAACATCAATATTTGCGCTAAGGAGGTTGGAAAGGATGGTGATGGCCAAGTCTGAATTGGAGATTACTTCGTCTCGGCCAATTAAAGTTGCAGAAAGCTCTGATCTGCTGATTTCGGCAGACTCATGATTGAGAAGGGAAAGAAATCGGTTGAAGTAGGTGTGAAACATCTGAGACTTCATCTCGCTCATTCCAACATCTGACTGACTATCAGCGGGCTGAAGCGGTAGACGAAATGTGAGATCTGCAAGAGATCGCAAACAAGCTTTATCAAGATCCTTCTGAACTCTGTTCAAATCATCTGGTTTCCCACTTGCGCCGGCCTGATCCACATGTGGTGATCGTGGTCGATCTATCCATCCAATGGTGTATTCGAGGAGCTGGTTTCGAATATGTACATCATCACGGAGGTTCAAATGCTCCTTTCTCTTCGTGACTGCTTCGCACAATTGACAGACCCTTATCTTGACTCGTAAGGTATTTGCAGTATCTGCAATCCCGTCAATGAACTTGGCGAAGTTCAATGTCATCAGGCCCAAGTGGACTGACGAGGCGGCCCCTAAATCAGCAGGGATTTCTAGTCTCTCGACCAGAGTCTTTAGCAAAGAAGCGGCTTGCTCCGCAAAGATTATGTCTGTTTCTTGAGCCTTATCTGCCGGAGCGAGAACACCTGCAAAGAGCACTTCTAACTCTGATTCGAGAGACTTGAATAAGGCAGGATAAAGGACTGGTGACACTTCGCTCGAAAGAATTTCGCGCATAGCTTCACGGACCCTAACGTTTACACACGCTAGGAGTTGAATAGCCAACTTGAGATACCGTTTGAGCGAAGGCTCTTCGGATTGCTCAGATGGTGATCGATCTATCCATCTCAGATTCTGAAGCGATGGCTCCTCCAAGGCAATGGCCTGATCTGCGGTGCAAGCCCCTCCAAGAGACGCGAGGAAGCCTGATAAATTTCGCCACTCTGACAATAATCGGTCATCAACAGAATTTGGATGTAGCGTGGAGACCTTTTGAACTAAATAGATCCAACGATCAAATGCGATTTCCCAAGCGTTCAGTATGCCCGATGTGGGAAACTGTATGCGACGCAAAAAGGTTCGAATTCGTTTTTGGAAGGCGACTAGTCCTGTGAATCGAAAGCCTGGGGATGCGATCTCACGGAATATATCGCCGTTGCGAAGAATTGACGCTGATGACTTGACAGATTCAGCAAATTCACCAATGCAAGAGCACTCTGCCAGAAATAGGCCTATGCAAGAAGTAACAAGCTGACAGACGTCAATATCGGCGGAGCAAAGAGATACAAGAAGAACTGTCTCTAATTTGGACGAGGCAGCTACCATATCAGGGAGCTCATCAGACAGGCGAGTCAATTCCTGCAGGAAATCATGATACAGCATTAGTGGAGGGCCGCTGTAAATCGGATTAATGGATCCTTACCGGGATGTTTTTCAACAAGGTGAGCCGAGCTTTGAGATAGTCGTGCATAATTGTTAGTTCGGATAGCCTAGGATGAACCATTCGTTCACACAACTCGAGCAAAACCTTGGAGCTTGAAGAGTGTTAGTTCATGTTGGATACCACCAGTTTTTCATCTTACCTTCGAGTCCAGAATGTCTCACGCAGCTCAAGTATATCGGGATGACTCTGCTCATTGAAGGACTTGACGGCTTCTGGGTGCTCTGAAAAGAGTCGCTCGGCAACTTCTGTTGCTGTTTGGCAAATGGTTTTGTTGGATGATATTACAGTGAATATAAATGGCCCCAGCGTATCAAGAGCCGGCGTCTGACGATTAAGCTCATTCAATAAGGACGTGGGTAGAGCACCAAGAAACTTGAGAATGCTGCGCGCCATATTTATGACTTCATTACTGAGATTTGCCGCCGGATCCCATGAGACAGCCACGCAAGTCTGAAACCAATTAGTATAAGCTTGGTGAGAAGAAGAAAACAATTTTGTATGGCAAACCTTCAGCTGTGTTTGAATAAATGGAAGAGCCTCATTGAAGAGCTCGTTATATCTGGAAGAGTCTGACTGGTTCGCAAGGTACCAGCATGCTTGGATAACCGCGACTTTGAAACTATGTGGCGACGAAGGCGAGATACAAGTATCAAGGACAGTATCAATACACACATCTAGGTTTAGATGCGCTAGAGTAATAAAAGCAGCAGTAATCATATTCTGATCAAACTGGGCAGAAGGCGAATTTGTGGCGGAATGGCGAAATACTGCGTCCCGTACTTCGTCCTGCACATCCATGGCATAGCTGACAAGTGCAGAATCGCTCTCTGCGCTGAAATGACGAGCAGCGCGGAGTAGAGAGATGACACAATATCCGGCTTGCTCATTTCCATTCTTCATGGTCTTACGCAATGCGTCCAAAAATGACACCTTCTTCATGATATTGTTGCTCTTGGCCTCCCTCAAGTTACTAGCAACCTCGAAAACATCAGGCATCAGGAACAGAAGAGTTGTTTGGAGAGGAAACAGAAGGGTTTTGCGTCTACCATTGTCAGTCACGGTTTGTGTCATATCAAAAAGGGTATCCGCGCCTCCATCAAGTCGTTTATGAAGACGGTGGAGATGGACAAATTCTTGCGGATATCGGTCAATCCATCGAGCTATTAATAAAGGCATGGTAGCAGCGACAGTGTTCTGATATGATTTTCGAAAATGAAGAAAGCTCGAGCAAATCTCTTGTATGATGAACCCAAGTTTGGAACCATCCACCCAGAAGGAGGAAAGAAGTCGCATGACAATAAGCGACCCTCTCCCGGACTCTTGAGAGCCCCAAGTCTCGGCAGTAGCGTCCACTGCTGCAGAAACGCGGACATTGTATATGACCTCTCTAAGGTAGCTAAATGAGTCTGACCAGCTAGACGCTGTGACATATCCCACGAGTGTCTTGATAGGTGTTTCGATTTGATCAAAATATGAAGACAGGCGGCGCTCGACATCGGGATTGTCATGATGGATATCTTGTTGCGGCTCACCAGCTGAGGATGTCACGCTGGCACTGCTTTCGGTACCTTGATCCAGCAGCACTTGTGCCGACAACATGTAATTGTCGGATATAGGTTCCAGCAAATCTTTGAGAGCGTCAAAAATTCGGCCAACAAGTCGCTCCCCCAGGGCAGTAGATGGTAAAGGTGTGACATTGTCGTGCGAATTGGGCTGCCCAGTCCAATTAGCAGAGCAGCAATCGGCTGCCAGGCTCAGCACAAAGATCTCCGAGGACAAGACATGGCTGGGATGATCTGAAATACTGCCATAGGGGCGCGCGAGGTCTTCGAGTAGTCCCACAAGTGATTCCAATATAATATTAATGGAAGATTTGCTCAAATCGACAAGTGTCGATCTCGTTATATGCAGCACTTCATCTTCAAGGGGACTTGGACTGCTCGTTCCGGTGAGGTGCGGTAGCTGCCACGCGAAGATTGATAACCGTTAGTTAAGTGTTCGTGTATTCAAATATGCCCGATTGACGCGAATTGTTGCTTACCCTGCTGGACAATCGTTCGACCAAGCAGGCCACCAAACTTGAATCTCCAGACATGACGGCGATCTGGAGATGTCGGAACGAGCTCGTTGGGAGTGGATGAGGCCATCATCGAATCCAGGGCCTGGAAGTACAGCGCGGGGTACATTCTAGCATGTAGCGCGACCCCTGGATCGGAATCCCCTCCAAGGTACTCCGGACAGCATCAAGGCATTAGCACAGGTACTTTTTTGTACCTCGGCGCACAACGTTACGGCCGATGATATTACTAGGGGGTCCAGAACAGGCACGGGGATTTTATTTTCTTTTGGAAAGACTGCATAGATAGCGGTACCTCGTAGTTTGCAGTACCTGATAAATCATTGGGCGCCCCCAACGGTACCTACCAGGTACTAAAACGGCACATTAGGAGCTCCAGCCAGTACACGTACTAAGCTTCTTTCTAGCTTCCTTGTCTGTCACTGCGACACTACAGCTGGCACACTTGCGAATAGCATCTTCGCCACAGGTCGTGTTTGCACCTACCGACAACGCTTTTCGTTGTTGAGAACAGTCAAAGGGCGTTTTTACCGGAGCAACTATGCAACAATGCCTCGTAGGCACGGTGCTTTAGACGACTACACGTCTGCTGTGCCTCAAGTTTGTGTTCCTATCATGTGCAATCCTCATGGTCCAACCTAACCAAGCCTCAGATCATCTTGTCAACCTCCGATTCCGATTATCTAGATCACCTCATACCGGTGCTTAAAGATGCAACCAACTCACGGCGTACGCCAGCCCTTCTGCAGTCATTGTCTCGTTATTCCGAGGACCGCGAAGCAGACATTGAACGGATCGGATTGACCAAACACGAAGAGTTTCTCGATTCGGTCCACAGACTACAAGAAGTCCGCGAAGGGACTGTTACCCTCACCACTGAGATTCTCAAGCTCAACCAATCAATTCAAGCAAGTACCGAGAAGCTTGCCGATCAAAAGGGTGCCCTTGTCAACACCAAGGCTGTGCGCCAGAATATTGCTGACGCGGCGGATGCGCTTCGAGAATCCCTTACGGTGCTCCATGCCGTGAACCACTCCCATGAGCTCGTACGCCGCAAAAAATACTATTCCGCCTTGAAGTCGCTGGAGGATTTGCAGAATGAACACCTTGTTCCGATCCTCCAGAATCGCTATGCCACCCAGCATCGCCTAGCAGATGCAATTCAGAAGTCTCTTCCTGCTTCCCGAAGGGCAATTTCCGAAGCCGTCATGTCGGACTTGAACACCTGGCTCTTTCGGATTCGTGAGACCTCACAATTTCTGGGTGAAGTTGCGTTCTATCATACAGAAATGCGAAGAAACAGGCAAAGGGCGCGAATTGAAAACGAAAAATTCTTGGAGAATTTCAAGCTGAATTCGTCCATTGAGTTGATTTCAGATGAGAATGAGGAATTTGATGTTCTCGACAACGAAGAGCTCCAAGTTGATTTTACACCGCTGTTTGAAGCTCTGCATATTCATGATGCCCTTGGACATAGCGATCGATTTCGCTCGGAATACGCCTCTACCCGACGCCAGCAAAAAGACCTTTTGGTGCCCACTTCGATTGATTTATTGGCTGAGGATGGGTCTTCTCTTAGCAGTCTTCTTGAAGGAATTGCAGGATTTGCAATTATAGAAAAGGCAACGATGCAACGGGTCCCGTATCTACGATCCGTGGTTGATGTGAGTATCAGCGCACCTGGAATTCTGGAGTCCTCAACTGGTTTTAACGATGTACTACAGGTAGAAGAGTTGTGGGATTCCATGTGTACCGCCGCTATAGCCCTCACCACGAAGGCTCTAACAAACATTGATAATGCTGAAGTCTTACTTAAGATTAAAAGCGTCATTGCATTGTTCATTCAGACCATGGAAGTAAGCATGCAGCCTGGGAATCGTTGCTTTTGTACTTTTCTGACAAAAATTTGTTTATATCTAGGGCTGGGGATATTCTGTGTCTACTCTGGATAACTTTCTCCTGCAGCTCTTCGACAAATATGCTCAGCTACTGAAGCGCCGATTCAGCGAAGATTTTCAAGAGGTATGTAGCACAAATTGTCCTTGTCTCAAGACCATTTACTCATGAGCAATACTCGGCAGATCGTTTCGACGGATGATTATATGCCGATGGCTATCAACTCACTCAGCGACTACGAAAAAGTGATAAACGTCAGCTGGTTCACGCCAGATCGACCTACAGAGGAGCTTACGTACGCTTGTTATTTCTAGGATGCACAGTAGATACTAATGATCGTGATAGGTTTCCATGCGTTTTACCATTTTCTCAGATGTATCCACTCTGCTGTATCGATATTCGAAACTTTTTGAATCAGTTCTATTTCTTTCTCGATGATCACTTTCAGCACTCAGATATCATTGATGAGACGCTTCGAAAGGTTTCTACTACCGCCCCTGCCCCTGCCCAAGTAGAAACACAGACAACTAATCAACAAAGCAGTCTCTAGACGAGCTCCTCAGCGAGAAAGTCTGCAAATCCCTCGTCGAGCGTCTAAGCTCCCAATATCTGGGTCAAATAGTGCAGATCCTTATAAACTTGGAGCACTTTGAAATAGCCTGTCGAGAGTTGGAACAGCTATTAATACGAGCAAGGTCGTCTACTTCAGCGGGTGGTCCTTTGAGACTAAACGCCACGGAAGAGTTCCGCAACAACAAGAAGACTGCTGAGAAGAGAATATTTGAACTGGTCAACTCCAAAATTGATGACCTCGTTGACACGGCAGAATACGACTGGTAAGGTTTTTGGATGATGAAGTCACCATGGGCGCTAATGAAGACATTTGTAGGCTGGCGAGCGGTGTGCCGACAGAGCCAAGCAATTACATGCAAACGCTCACTCGGTATCTATCCAATATTATGAACTCGACGCTTCTGGGGTTGCCAAGGGAAATCAAGGAGTTGATTTATTTTGATGCTCTAAGCCATGCAGCTGAAAAGATCCTGGTATGCCGTTCCCCATACCTACATCATGATCGACGCATATTAACTAGCCTTCAAAGGCCCTCCCTCTTTCACCAGAGGTTCGACACATCAACGGGCATGGTGTCTTTGCTCTGGCACAGGATGTCAACTATCTTACAGAGTTTGTCGGAAGCCTTGAAAACGGGCAGATGCTACGCGAAAATCTTGACGAACTTCAGCAGACTGTAAATCTGATGCAATCTGACAATCATGAAGAATTTTATGATATTTCAATCCGCAACAAGAAATATGGCCGAGTTGACGTGCTCAATGGGCCGATCCTACTTGAGAAGTATGCCATCACCGGAACACCTGAAAATAAACAAAAACAACGAAAAACCCCTTAAAAGACAAAAGCTAACACAACGTAGGCTTACTCCTACCGCGCAGCCTTCAGGGAGAGCTGCGCCACTTTCCAACTTATCTCGCTTTGCTATCATGAAATGAAGCAAAGCAATTTCTAGACGCCTCTCTAAACTACAAGATATGCTTGTCCATTTTGCATATCTAGAGACTCTTTCGCATTAGCAGCTACCCACATGGCCACTTTGAGGCTGCGACTGTTATGTGCCGCAACAGGAGTTGAAAGAGCACTTGTCGTCATGTAAGCGTTAGATCAATTACCTCTTCCTTTTCATCCTGCTTATGAGGAGGCCCCTATTCAAACTCCTCAGACGGCATAGATGCCTATCAATGATTAGAAGAGTAATGCTGTGGCGGAAAATCACTTACCTGTTGCGGCTGCATTGCCGAATATTGTTGGTACATGCCCTCCATCTCACTATACATGGCCGCTTGTGCTTGGGGTTGTCCATAAGGGGCGGGAGGGGCCTGGCCGGGATACATGTTGGGAGCTTGTCTGTAATCCTGCTCAGAAGCAAGGGCATGTCCGCCCATATAATCTGCGGTGGCCATTGGGTGAGACGATGGATGTCCAGCCGACTGGGCCATGCCGGCATGCTGCCCCGGCATTGGCGCCTGACCCGGCCCTGGAACAGGCGCGGCGGAGGGCTGTGTGGTAGTTCGTTTAGCGTGTGCCGTAGCTTCTTCCCTCGGGACAATATCGATCAGGAAATCAAACATGTCCGACTTAGCAAGTGCAGAGGCAATATCGGAGCGCTGTAATGTGCGCCTCTTGTTCTCCTCAGCATGAATCCAAGCTCGCATGGTAAGTTCGGTGATGAATATGTCGCAGCCTTTGGCAAAGAGGATTGGTGCCTCTGCCGAGATCATTTTGACTTCAGGATCCGCCTTCATGACCTTCTTGATGCGGGCGAGGGGAAGTTGATGGATTTTGTAATCATGAGTGTCACTCTCCAAATGGCTGATTGTTTGTTGCCAGTACGTCGTCAGGATATCCTTGTACTGTCCTGTGAGTCCCTGATGAACCTAGAGCGCGCCGGCTAGTTAGCAAGTGGAAGCGCAGCATAGGAACCGAGGAAGACAAACATTGGCCCAGGGACCGGTATAGAGCTCTGCGGGCGCAAAGCCTTGCGAGGCAAGCTGTATCCTTGGTTAACACAAAACAAAGGCTCGGCCGAACAGACATCGATGTATACGAACTGCAGCACAGGCACCTAAGGAGGGCGCATTAGTCTTCCAATAATGTACGCCCAGCTGGACAAGAATAACTAACCATAGTGTCCACCTTGTGTAGGATCGTACACTGGTGTAGGTCGGTTATGTGAAGGGTGGGCTGGTGCGGATTGATTTTGTGATTCCATTGTCTAAGCTGGACGGTTGACGAGTAGCGATAGTGATAGTCGTGATGATGCGAGGGACGCTACTACTAATAGTGATAATACCAGCGTCAGCTCTCACGATTATAAGTCCAGTGGTATATAGCTGAAAGCGGGGATGAAATCTCTCGTACTTGTGATTACTCGTGGAGCTTGGTTGAACAACTTTGAGCAACTTTGAGCAAGAACAAAAACACTGTTGGGTATAATATGAGCGCGTAACGGTGTAACTGGAGTCGAAGCGTAGCGATCGCGTTGTTGATTTTGGGCTGCCTTAGGTGATGTTGTCAGAGGTGCTTCCCATCTGCGCAGCCCATTTACCAAGTAGCCAATCATTGACCTGAGCTGGCAAGCTCGGTTTCTTCATATTCATTAATTGCATAGCTCTGCATACTGTAATTTTGTACAATCGATTGTGACAGAAGTGGGGGCAGAAAAATTCTTGTAATGGAATATCCACTTCTTTGCATACGAGCGCCAAAGTCCCATACTACAAAAAGACCAATTTCCTGAAAATTTTACCAACGGGAGACTTCTCACGAGGCGGCCTTGATCTTCTCTCCCCAAGTCATATGATGGCTGGTTTTGCCGACAATGACGTGCAGAAGCTTCTCCAGCAGGCCGAGGAGCGCCTCAGCGGCGGCCGCATAATTCCCAAGCAAGCCTCGACGGCTTCGACAACGGCCAAGCCCGTAGGAGAGGATGGGAAGGTTTTGCCTCCTAAGCAGGAGAAGACACAAGTCCGCGTGCCGCGACCGCAGGTAGCAGCATCGGAGCAGCGGAAGGGTAAGGTAAGAATCAAGATTTTCTTTTCTCTTTTCCCCATTCTCTCTCTTTTCCTTCTCCCTATGGGAGGATAGCTGGTATAAAGATGAAAGCTAGCCGCAAGGCACAATGACACGGGACAACGTCCGTCTTGGACTATAGGCCCGTGGCCCCTGATTGCTATTTATCATCATAGTTACTCTGAATACCAAGCGACCCAACCTCAGCTTATTCACTCACTGCGACTGGCTTACACCGGCCTCTTCATGTGCCAAGTTGACTTTTCGCTAATTCGCAATATAGAACACAGCGGGGCCTGAGTGGTTTGACCTCCCCAAAACCGACCTGACGCCAGAGTTCAAGAGAGACTGGCAACTGTTGCGCATGCGAAATGTTCTAGACCCTAAGCAGCAGAGAAAAACCCTACGAGCTTCTGCCCCCGTTTATTCCCAGGTGGGCAGAATCATTGCCAGCCCAACCGATCCATATAGCGCGAGACTGGGGAGCCGAGAGAAGAAGAAGACGCTATCAGAAAGTATCATGTCCGCACATAATGACACAAAGCTCGCGTCCAAGTATTCTTCTATCCAGGAGACGAAGAGACAAGGACGAAAGGCATTCTATAAATCAGTAGTTGCCAAGCGACGGAAAAGAAATTGAATCCAATACCTACCTATTTATACAGCGATACCCGGACAAGAATCCACTGCCAATAGTCTAGTAACATAGCATGCTATAAGCACATGGAGTCCAAACAATAAATCACAAGAACTTGACAATTTTTATAACAATACGCGTTCTCAATTTTTTGCTTTTGATTATATGTGTAACATATATATATATATAATTTTGCTATTAAATTCCATTGTGATAACATACTCTTGGTCTCATGATCCTGCTTCGTAGCATATAAGTCATGATAATAGTAACTACTCGATGTAAAAATAGTCGATAGCCAGCGCTTATGCTGTCATGTTGTATTATACCAAAAATTGACATTAACCTATCCTGCCTTCCGCCTTGGCTTCTATCGGTATGGTTAGAATCAGGTTTCCATTGGTTGGGGTTGTTTTGAATCTGACGGCATCAGATGGAAATCAGGACTTACCTTTGACCTGCTCGAAAACTTTCAGCATCTTGCGCCGTGCTCCGAGAGCGTTTACACCTCGGTCCTCCAGAGCCTTATCATCCAATTCGATCAGGTCTGTCCAGTTCATATCTTTCAGATTGTCTGTGTACTTGTGTAGCCGCAAACTGCGAAGCCAGCTAGGGATGTCCTGGAGAAGAGTAGGGTCCGTAGGGTCTTCCGGAGGCTTTGAGCTTCCTCGTCTTCCTCTCGGTGACCGTCCTCGAGCCATGTCAGAGTGGTCCGAGAGGTATCCTTCATGGGTGTTTATTCCTAGTTGACCCAAGCCGACAGGCGACATGCCGCCGGCCATCAATGCAGAACCATCATATGCGCTAAGAAAGCCGTTGTGTTGAGGAGAAGTAAAATGTGACATGGGTCCCATGCCAGACTGTAAGGGCAAGCCTGGAGAGCTCGGACGAGATCGCTGTCCTCCAAGACTGAGACCTTGCTGTGCTTGAAGGGCCATCAGCTGATCGCGATTCAGTATTTGCCCATGTTCGTTAATCATGACAACATTGGCGTTGGGGATATTGATATGCGAGGGAGTAGGAGGCATCTGGTGTTGTGCCCCTGGAGCATCGTTGGACCTGGCTCTTCGATATTTGCGAACGTCGTCCAAAGCAAAGCGGTTGTTGACCGTAGAGAGAGCTGCAAGCTTCATTGCTGTTGCGTTGGCCACCATGTCAGCCTGGCCAGTGGAGTTTGTATTAAATGTTGGTGCCATCGGTGTGTTGACCATGGAAGCCCAGTTGCCACTGCCAGTCGCATATGGCGACAAGAGGGGCAACTCAGGTGCATTTTTGTCACGAGTCAAGGTGGTGGTTTGAAGAGTAGAATTACTCGACAACTGTGGCCGTGGTGACCTCAAACCTCCTCCAGAGGCTGGAGGCTGTACGAATTGGCCCATTGGGGTTTGAGATGATCCCGCCTTGGAAGCTGCTGCGGGGTCTCCGCCGCTGCCCCATGGCGATGCTGACGAGGCGACATTGCCATCTCTGGAATCCGGCGTGGCAGCCGGGATGCTGGATCCCGTCAGTGCGGCTCGGGGATCGATGGCAACGCTGTTACGGTTCGATGAAGGCGGGTTTCCTGTTTGCTGGGTAAACTTTGCTTTTTCAGTAGCAATAGCTGCTGCGGCATCCGGGAACATGGCATTGATCGTGGAAGCATCGAGGCCAGAGTGTCGCTTGGATGTTGAAATAGCTGAGTTGCGAGCGAATGAGTTTCGGGCAGAGTCGACGTTGAGCTTGTTCATGGCATCGCTAAGCCGGCTGGACATTGGGTCTTGGAGAAAGAAAAGAAAAAGTTAGCTTGCGAATGCGCGAGTGAATTCTGCACACGAGATCTACCTTTGTCAAAAGTCGCAGGGGAGAGAACACCGGACATCGGGTGGTTCTTGCCCATCTGCTGGAGAACTTGAATAAAGAAGCGGATTTGGACCTGAGTTGTCTGCTGAAGCAATGCATACAGAGCAGCTGTGCGCTCAGCCTCGCTAAGGACGCGAAACCACTGCTCAATAGCGCTCAGTTCGTCCTTGAAATCCTGATCGAGCGTGGCCGCAGCCATTTCTTCCAGCGTCGTCTCATACTGATCAATGTCCGCAATCCACTGTTGGGCGATCTTGTCCTGAGAATCAATGTCCAGGCCCCCAGGGCCGTGACCCCCTTGCTGTGGTTGGCCATAGAAATCGGATGACGGCCTGATGCGGCTGGCCGGCGACGTCCCTGATATCGCCGCCATGTCGGCAGAGGCGCGCAGCGAGCTACCAGAGCCAACTGCTCGGGAAGAGGGTGGTCTTAGAGAGGGCGCATTGACTTCAGGGGTGCTATTGCGATTGCCGGCGACGTGGCTGCCAGACATATTGAGCATTCTTCGGCTGCGTCAAAATGGGGTGAAGGAAAGGGTAGTGAAAAAGAGAAGAGGGGCTAAGGACGGGAGAACAGTTGGCGAATTCCTGCAGTATCCAGCTGAGCAGAACGGTTTGACAAGACACGCAAACCGCAACGATGCAAATTATGGCGAGTTACAACATATTCCTCTAACGAACTAGTCGCGCGTTAGCAGACGGGCCACGCTTTTTTTTCCGTAGCTGACCGAGCCCGAGTCCCTTCCAACAAGCAACAAGGCAAACTGGAAGCTGGCGAGGCTCACCAAGAGGGAAACGCACTAGTTAAGCAAGATGGGATGTGTCTGCTTCCAGGCAGGCAATTCAATCCAGCTACCAATCAGCTGTCCGTGAGGGATCGTGTCAAACGCGGCTGAGGAAGGAGAACCTATCAAGAAGAAAAGAAACCCAAAGGCGACCGGCTATGGGATGCCAGGAGTAAAGAATGATTCGAAACGCCTTATCGAGCGTAGCATAGGACTAGGACCTGAAACTGCGCCTAGCTGCTATTTGCTCAAGATTTAGGCGCCATTAGACCAATAAGAGGCCATGGCAGACTAGGTACCTAGGTATCAGACAGCATAAAAAAGCAAACGTAATTTATGTGGGTAAAAAGTTTCTAACTTGGGTGAATTTTGTTAACCAGAAATTAATTTAATAAAATAATTAAAGTATATACTAACAGCCACTTTATATATAAAATACTACATAAACAAAAGAATTAATATACTGTATCAGATTAATAAATATATTTCAATATAATGATATACTTGTTTAATACGATTAAATATGTGCTCATGAACATTAATCTATGTATTACGTAATAATACAATACTACTCTAGCCCGTTTTCTCATGCCACAAAATTCCCGTAGCAGTAGTCTGGGGGAACTCGACTAGCTCCCTAGCCTAAGAATAGGCACGCCTCGCTTACACGCGCAAAGTCCCCTCTTCGCACACACTAGGGCTGGTACCACCCACTCGTCATTTTCCGCACGATCTGAATCTTGACTTGGAAAAATCTCACCGGACAAGCACAGTCAAACCACAGCAGCAATGGCCAGTGAGTTTTTGTCCCACGATTTCGATCCTCTCGTACGGCAGTCGTTAATTCTCGAGTAATTTAGAATCAAAGAACTCGTCCCAGCACAACCAGTCGCGCAAGGCGCACCGTAACGGGTTTGTCACCTCTTGGGAAATTTACGAAAGTCCGCCGTGTGTCTAACTCCTTCTAGCATCAAGAAGCCCAAGACTTCGAGATACCCTTCCCTCAAGGGAACCGACCCCAAGTTCCGCCGAAACCACAGACATGCTCTTCACGGCACCATGAAGGCTCTGGTACGATTCACCCTGTTCGAGACCGAAAAAAAAAGCCAGGCAGTCAACTAACTTGATGAACAGAAGGAGCTCAAGGAGGGCAAGCGCGAGACCGCATAAACGCATTTCGATTTAGCAGGTGGTAAAAAAAAGGGGATCTTTGCAAAGTTTCAGGTCAATTGGCCGCAGCTTAAACCATTAGACGCGATTTGC
Source organism: Trichoderma harzianum CBS 226.95 (assembly GCF_003025095.1). NCBI lineage: Eukaryota > Fungi > Ascomycota > Sordariomycetes > Hypocreales > Hypocreaceae > Trichoderma > Trichoderma harzianum. The sequence continues at coordinate 20,773 of NW_020209276.1, forward strand.
GCAGGAATTGATACCTCGCCGGCTTAATAGGAAAATGCATCACTATAACGCTGAGATATCGATTGGGTTCCATCTCAATATGAGTTCCAGGTAGACAATTGGTTGTCTAAAATTATGGCACAGTTGCGTGCTCTCTTTGCTGGTCCATCATTCTTTTGTTCACAAACGGTGATTGCTCGTGATCGAATGTACGCCACTGCTATTGACATGAAAATTTTACGACATGTGTCCGATGAGCAACCAAATCTATTATCCTCCTTTCTTTCCAGCCCACAAATGGCCATTGCCAGGAGGATTATTATTCGATGTAGTTCATTATTAAACGCTGTGCTGTGGATAGCTATCGATATTACAGCTTCAGGTTTTTTACTAGCAATTCATGTGCTAGGCTCTTATGGTTAGTTGATAGCAAGGATATGGTTTCGTTGACGAAGATTATATCCTTCAAAAGCTTCTTTCCACCTGCCAACTTGTTTGCTTCCAATGCCTTCGTATAGTACTGCAGGCTGAGGTAGCCAATACCAAGCAGCTGAAAGAGCCTCCCCACATTGTAAAATCTCTCGGCTTGGAGTTGTGGTTCATCTCCTCCAGATTGCACATAGTGGCTTATGAAAGCTTGTCCTTGTAGGAGCAGGTATTGGCGGTTGGTTGACTGTCGCTTAAGGCCATAGTGGACATATGCAAGGCCCAGGCTCAAGTTGACCATGGCATTCTCATGGTCAAGTGACCACGCACGCAGAAAATATCCTGTTGTCTGTCATTAGTTCTCATACCACTACCCGGGTGGGGATCGAATGCTCCTCATACTTACCTATCGCATACGTGTAACTCGTAGAAGTGAAAAGAATATGGCCGTAAAGCATCAAGAGGCATATGTCCATGTTCATCTTCGCAGCAGCCGTCGCATCTTGGTCGAGGTCGTTATTCCCAGCATTCTTCGTTGTGGCCTCATAGCTCATGTCGATTGCTTTAATCTGTCTCAAGATAAACTTTTGGGCTGGTCCAGAAGTGTACCATGAAACAGGTGACTGGCACAACCTGGACAGCAGTGCAAACATCCGCGAAGAGTCAGATATTCCTCCGTCTCTCATCAAGTGACGTGCTACCGTAATACACTTCTCTTCGTCATTTGTATTAATAGCGCACACTAGTCCAGTTAATACGACCTCAGCGTTGCGGAGAGTTGAAAAAGCAGATACATACCGCTCCAAGCCATATGAATGGCGAAATTGTGGTGGGCTGATTGAAACACAGTTGAGTCCCTTGCGGACTCGCATACCTGGTATGCTTCCTCGCGACGATGTGCAAGGGACAATCCAATGGCATAATCGAGAAATAAATCGAGCCAGTCATCGAATGATATTCCTTGATGATTATCGAACGCCGGCCCTGGTAAGCTGTCTGGTTGAGGAGCCAGAGCTATCAATCGGTCAATCGTCAGTAACGTAACAATCGCAAATAATTAGGGCAGAATTTGGGGGTGGCAGCACATACATCGCTTGAGGCGCTCAAGCATCTGTGACAATTCAGTGTTTGTTTCTTCGTTTGCGAATTGTTCAAGTAGCTCCTTCTTCCCAAGAAAATGAAGGTATTTATCCCACGTGTAGAATCTCTTGAGAGATCGAAAATCGTCGACGAGCTCCTTGCAAGATTCCATCCAGATTGGGATGAGATCATTGGAGCCAGATTTGATCTGCTGCTTAAGACCACGAACAAGCTCATACTGCCGGGAGAGTTTAATAGCGCGTGAACGTTCGTCTTGATGGCGTTTATCAGGATTCGCAAATCGTTTTGCACGGTATCTCCTGGGCAGGATACGGGCCGTCTGAGCGGGCTTCGGTTTAGCCTGTTTAGGGCCTGCTCGTGGTTGGGCAGCTGCCATGCGCCGTATACCACGATCTGATATTGAAAATGTATGGAGTTGCTCCTTTGTCGAAGCCTCGCCCGGGGGCTGCCCTTGGGCTTCCTTGAGTGCCATCGCTTCCGCAGCGAGAATGAGGGCCTCTTCATCTTCTCTAGCTTTCTCATACATGTTTGCCAATTCGATACGGGCATCGATGTTATACTCGTCAGCATCGATAGCCGCGTGAAAACACTCCTCTGCTGTGGATTGCTGTCCAGTAGCTAGATAGCAACGGCCTAATTGAACCAGGAGTGTAGCATCTGCTTCTTCGCTGGAGGCCCGAAGTAACTCGAGATATCGGATGGCTCTCTGCGGCTGGCCATACTTGGCGATCTCGCTTGCAAGGTCATATGAAATGAAAGGGAATTCTGTGATGAAATCAAATGTACGTGGGTTATCTGGATCCAGCCAGCTCAAATGTCTCTGTTAATTTTACAGGTTAGATCATGGATACTACGTGCGTGGGGCATGGTTTCTGGGAAGGCCATAGCTTACAAAAGCCTCTTCTTCTTCTCCTAGTCTGAGCCTATACACTGCCAGTCGAGCTCTGAAATCCAGGGGTAGGGAGGGGCCGTAAAGCTCGGGGTCAAACATCGAGTCATGGAAATGAGGTACATGACTTCTACGCTCGTCGTTCTCGTCCCATTCGCAGTCGTCGGCTTGCCATTGATCCCAGTATTGCTCCTGAACACGGCCCACGAGCCATCTGGACAACGCTTTCAGTTCGTAAATGGCTTCAGCATATGCACCAGTTGAGGCGATGAGCTCCACATAGATTCCGATATCATGCCACGGAGCGCTTGACCCGTGAAGTGGTGTGTTCTCAATTTCATAGTCAAAATAACGTCGATATGCCATGATAGCGGAAGGGACAGCGGCCTCAGTATTCTTATTATCAATGCAAGCTTCTGCCAGTTTCCGTACGATCTCGAGATCATACGGATGGTGTTTGAGGACAATGTTATACTCTGCTATCGCAGCAGCTAGATGGCCTTGTTGGTGACAAACAGTAGCTTTGCCCAGCCTAGCAGCGAGGTTCGTGGGGTCTGCTCTCAGGGCAGCAGAGTAGCACAACCGTGCCGTATGGAGATTGCTCGCCTCATCTTCAGATACAATGTTGAGCGCAAAGGATGCACAGTCAAGCCACGCAGTAACATCCTTGGGTCGAAGGTGAGCAGCATATACCATGGCAGATAATGCCCTGGCATGCTCGCCTTGCTCGCGGAAGATGGACGACAACGCTGTCCAGGCTTGGTGTGTTTCAGCATTGATTCTAATTACTTCCGAGACGAGGTCCAAAGCTCTTGAGTAATCTCCAAGAAGAAATGCCTGGTTGACTTTGGCCAACCTTGCCGTAATGTCTCCTCGAGGTTTGGCGGCTTTGCGAGGGCCTCGAGCTCCTCGAGAGCCTCGTCCCCTAGCCACGCCACGCGTTGGAAACGGTGCGTCATTCCGTTCTTGGTGAGAATGCAAGAACTCTCTTACTGACTGATCAAATTTGGCGATATCATCTTGGAGCTCCTCATAATCAGAATCAGAATCCGACGCATTGCCCCTAGCGAATAACAGTTAGCGACTTTAACCTTGACGACGTCTCAATCACACTCACCCCGCGGCCGAGTCATCCAAGCCACGACTGCTCGACATTGTCGTTAAAACTATCTATGGATCAACCATGCTGTAGTGGCGATGTTGAAATGAATGAATTGCATGCATGGTAGGGCTGTATGAATGAAGTAAAAGCAGCTGTAAGAATGATCCATTGCCATTTTTGGTTAAGTGCATTGCTAGCGTGGTTCCAATCGAAGATTCACCCCCACTTCAATTGGCTGCATTGAATGTAGCAGAATCTTTCGCTGCATCCGCTAACCGCCAAAACTCGCCATTTGACATAGCCGAACAAGACATTTGGATATGCTCAGACAGAGCCCACTGCGTCTATCGCAACTCCAGGTATAGCCAAAAACTCTTAGGATTGGAAAGAAGCGTGTCTAACTCCAGCATGGTAGGCCTCTGTGCCATGGATTGCCAACAAGACCCCAGCATTTGGGTGAGTACTCGAAAATAAGGCAACATGCAGAGTAATATAACGTCCTAACAAGCTCAGATGTTTGTCCAATAAACCCAATTCGAGAACATATTCTACACCAGCTAAGAAGAATGGTGACAATGAACCGAGTCTACGAAACCCCCGATCCCTCCAAGCAATCCACCTTAAGCCATTGAAACGCGAAGCGCAATTCGGCATCCCCTCATGCGATCTGCAGCTGCGATCATTCAGCTTGCAGCCCCTCCAATTCTTCTCAGATTTTGCGCTACGAGCGGCATATTTCTTAGGATTACCAGCTTCTGGACCAATAACGCTTCCCCGAATCACAGAGCGATGGACTGTACCCAGGAGTCACTTCATCTTCAAAAAATCTCAAGAGAACTTTGAGCGTGTAACCCTGAGGCGCATGATCCAAATCAAAGATGGCAATCCTGAAACTGTTCAGCTGTGGCTCGCTTACTTGCGCAAACATCAGATTTACGGCATTGGTATGAAGGCAAATATGTGGGAGTTTGGCACAACGGAGATGTCCAAGTCGCTGGAGGAAGTCGAAGCCAAGTCACTAGAGTCAGCTGCTCCTTGGGCACATCTGGGGCAGACCGGAAGCATCGGTGAATCTGACAAAGCGGTGGCCGACATTCTGAATTCTCGACGGGTTAAGAAAGCCGCAGACTATAACTACCCCATCCACGAGATATCATAGGAACAATATACCCTTTTGGGATCAACTTGCGCGAGTTATGGCGAAAGAGATCATTTGGGAGTCACTCGTTCTACGTTGGTAGGATGGAGGGGGAAAAGCATCTGTATTATTATGTTTTGCGATATGTATATCTACAGCAGTTGGGAAAAGACAGCCATCAAATGACGTTAAGATATTAAATGAAGAAAAAATTGAGTAATAAAAAAAAGGCAACTTAAAGCATACCCAAAACAAGATAAAAAGACAGCATACCTATAATAAATGTCATGCAGAGCCTATCATCGATTTTATGGTAGGTCTGGTAGCAGTATAAGGACATGCGGATTGTGGGGTATCGTAAATGTTCCTTATCGATACGTCAACCTCCAAAAACAACCAGGCGATTTGCAAGTTACGCAACAATTTCACCTCGGCCTTTGGTATAACTCAAATACATACACAACAAGGCGAGTTGATACCGGAACACTTCTCACAATGCTACTCTCTCGCATCTCACGGCCAATGCCGCTGCATTCGAAACTTATCACAAGGCCAATGGTTCTATGTAGCCGATGCATCTGGTCGGCGACATCAGTGAGTTCCAGAAACCATGAGCTGAGAAGAAGGAATATGTAAGGCACTCCAGTTCATCATGTATTGCATGAAGGGGGAGAGCAGCGAGGCTTTTCAGCCTACAGATCCAGTCCCCTTCAATTGGAATCCTACGTAGCTTCTAACATATTTATCGTAGCTCACCTGTGCCGCTCGCTTCTTTTTTTCCAAGACGGCTCAGCCAACAAGCAGGTAAAGAGACAGATAAAAATGTAGCGGAGAAACCTAGCAGCACCCCGGCCATTCACGAGGACATCTACACGATACCAAATTTCCTTACTGTGACACGAATTGTTGCAAGCCCAGTCATAGGATACCTGATACTCCAAGATGCGCACACCTGGGCCGTTGGACTGCTGGCGTACGCTGGCATCTCAGATCTAGTGGACGGATGGATAGCGAGGAGATGGAATCGCAGAACAGTCGTGGGGACAATCATTGATCCAATGGCGGATAAAATCCTCATGACTGTATTGACAGTATGCCTGGCTATCAAGGGGGCATTACCAAGTACGTGGAAGCTTTTCTTAACCCTGTGGCTAACGATTATGAAGCTGACCTTGATCAGTCTGGGTTGCAAGCATTATCCTGGGCAGGGATGTTGGGCTGGCCATTTCAGCCATCTACTATCGCTGGATTTCGTTGCCACCACCGAAAACGTTCAGCCGATACTGGGACTTTTCACTGCCATCCGCCGAAATCCGACCTACAACAATCAGCAAATACAATACTTTCCTCCAACTGGCCCTTGTCGGTCTCACAACAGCAGCACCGCTGATAAGCGTTGATTTGGCACCGACGCTTACAATTTTGCAGTACGTTATCGTCTACTAATGGCTTCCCACCCATTCATCTTCCCAATATTTGTTTTTGTTATACTAATTATCGCAGATATGTGGTAGCTACCACTACGATTTGGAGTGGAGCGAGTTATGTCTTCTCAAAAGATGCAGTCAAGATACTGAATAAGCCATGATTCAAGCACGAGACATATTTTCAACCAAGCACATAAATATACCTGTAATATAGAATTCATGCGAGGGTAATAAGCTTAGAAGGAAGAATCATTTAAGCAAGACTAGTTACCTCATTGTGTTTATACATTAAAAACCACACGAGTAATCGTTGACACCCGTAATGCTTGAGGTACTGTCTGTCACGTGGCAACGCGCGCCTCCGGTGGGTCTAAGAAATTCCGCTTCGATCGTTTCTAGCTATGGAGCGTGTGCTCTTTATTCTATGACGAGCTGCCAATCCGAAGCGTTAACGTTAACTTACTAAACCTCTTGGGCAGAGGTAGCGTGAAAGCTCCTACACAAAGCAATCACTCACGGTGCACCTTGGTTTGAACGACTAGAAACGCTCAGCGTAATATTTTCAGTACAAAATGAGGTTTAAAATCGAGTATGTTTTCAATTCGGTGATGCGCGGCACGTTCACGAGCTTATGCATCCCCAGCGATCTTCCTGTGCTATTTCCTTACCCAAGGATATATCCAGGTATGTGCCCGTCACTCTCACGCACGCCACTGTATAGCTAACATACCCAATGAACAATATGCGTGAGTAAATTGTCATGGCTTCCTTCATGCGGGCTGACTGCTGAAGAACTGTCGCAGTTATATGTGTGATCTAAAAAGTATGCCGTGAACCCCGAAGAACTTGATCAAGTACTCACAGATACAGAAACTCTCGATGCGGGCGGCCACTGTGTCTTGGAAATGCCGTCAGGAACCGGCAAGACGGTATCACTGCTGTCTCTCATTGTGGCATACCAGCAGCACATGCCTGAGAAGCGGAAGCTTATATACTGCTCTCGTTCGTAGTCCTTCAACACAGTCTTGTCGGTTGGTCCATCGATGCTGACCTAATGTGCATAGGAACAATGTCTGAGATTGAAAAGGCTCTAGTCGAGCTACAGTCTCTGATGAAGTATCGTGCCGAACAGCTAGGCTACGAAGAAGAGTTTCGTGGCCTTGGATTAACCAGTCGAAAGAACTTGTGTCTTCATCCCTCTGTCAAAAGGGAAAAGAGCGGTTCAATTGTCGATGCTCGTTGCCGAAGTTTGACTGCAGGCTTCGTCAAAGAAAAGAAGGACCGAGGTGAAAATGTTGACGTTTGCACTTATCACGATGTATGTCTGTCTGCTTTAGATGAACTCTCTCTGGATCCCTGAGGGGCCTAACTGACGTGATGTAGAATCTTGATCTCCTCGAACCACATAACCTGATACCGAACGGTGTGTGGTCCTTTGAAGCGCTCTTACGGTACGGCGAAGAGCATAAGCAGTGTCCATATTTCACCGCACGGCGCATGGTACGATCGCCCCCATCAATTTTCCCCAAGAATTCCATCTAATGTTAGCAAATAGATGGAGTATTGCAATGTCGTCATTTTCTCATATCACTATCTTTTGGATCCAAAAATTGCGGAGCGTGTTTCAAAAGACTTCTCTAAAGATTGCATTGTGGTTTTTGACGAAGCCCACAATATCGACAACGTCTGTATCGAGTCCCTTAGCACCGACATTACCGAAGACTCGATCCGCAAGGCTACCCGCAGCGCTCAACATCTGGAGCGCAGAATTGCTGAAATGCGAGAGACGGACCAGGAGCAGCTCCAAAACGAATATGAAAAGCTTGTTCAGGGACTTCGTGAAACTGATGAAGCGAGACAGGAGGATGCATTCATGGCAAATCCAGGTATGTGACGCCCCTCCCATTTGGTCAATCATAGCTAAATCAGTATTGCAGCTCTACCAGATGACCTTTTGAAAGAAGCTGTGCCTGGAAATATCAGGAGGGCAGAACATTTCGTGGCTTTTTTGAAACGATTTCTCGAATATCTCAAGGTTGGCATGCCCATCTCTACACCTCTTCTTTTCCTTGGCCACCATACTGATCCACTTCATCCCAGACTAGAATGAAAGTGCGTCAAGTCATTTCAGAAACTCCGCCGTCGTTTCTGGCCCATTTGAAAGAGCATACATTTATCGAGAAGAAGCCATTGCGGTTTTGTGCTGAGCGACTTACATCCCTTGTCCGGACCTTGGAGCTTACGAATATTGAGGACTACCAAGCACTTCAAGAAGTGGCGACATTTGCAACTCTTGTCGCAACATATGAAAAGGGCTTCTTGCTGATCTTGGAACCGTACGAATCTGACACAGCAGAAGTCCCAAACCCTACTCTTCATTTTACATGTCTTGATGCGGCCATCGCCATCCGGCCTGTGTTTGAAAGGTTTTATTCAGTAATCATAACCTCCGGTACTATCTCACCCCTCGAAATGTATCCAAAGATGCTGGATTTTTCCACAGTCATCCAAGAATCATATAGTATGACTCTGGCGCGAAGATCCTTCCTTCCTATGATCGTCACCCGAGGCAGTGACCAAGCCTCAGTCTCATCGAGCTTCCAAGTTCGAAACGAACCGAGCGTTGTTCGAAACTACGGTAACCTCCTAACAGAATTTGCGAGGATTACTCCCGACGGCATGGTAGTGTTCTTCCCATCATATCTATACATGGAGTCCATTATTAGCATGTGGCAGGGTATGGGTATTCTCGATGAAGTATGGAAGTATAAACTCATCTTGGTGGAAACGCCCGACGCCCAAGAAACATCGCTTGCCCTGGAGACATATCGGACTGCTTGTTGCAATGGGCGGGGGGCAATCTTGCTTTGTGTCGCGCGAGGTAAGGTATCAGAAGGAATCGATTTTGACCATCAATATGGCCGAACCGTGCTCTGTATTGGCGTTCCGTTCCAATACACCGAGTCGCGAATCCTGAAGGCAAGACTTGAGTTTTTGCGAGAAACATATCGGATCAAGGAAAACGACTTCTTATCCTTCGATGCTATGCGCCATGCAGCTCAATGCCTGGGTCGTGTTTTGCGAGGAAAAGATGACTATGGTGTCATGGTCCTGGCTGATCGGCGATTCCAGAAGAAGAGAACTCAATTACCTAAATGGATCAACCAGGGCCTGCAAGATGCCGATACAAATCTGAGTACAGATATGGCTGTCAGCAGTGCTCGGCGGTTTTTGAAGACAATGGCGCAGCCATTCCGAAGTAAGGATCAGGAGGGCATCAGCACCTGGGGTTACGAAGATCTTATGCAGCACCAAAAGAAGATGGAGGAGGAGAGAGGAGAGGAGCCCCCGCCTACCATTTCCAATACAAGGCCAGTTCACGGCAGCATAGCTGCGACATACGAGTCTGATTTCGAAGACATTGATCAAGAAATGATGGAGCTGGAAGGCTTTTGAGCAGTTTTGTACTCATGCAAGCTGGGTATATAGGTCAGATATTCTCAAGAGTTCACAGTATGCTCACACAAACTCTAGTTAATTACAGTCTTTTCTAGGAGTCTGGGGATATTAGATAGTCTATACATTAATCATTTGCTAATTATCCATCCCATTGTTCCATTCTATCGTGCCGCGTGTAATACCATAAATCGTGTAAACCGTATATCAATCTCCCTCCCAAGCCCCTGAATTTCCCCAGCAGAACCATCAACAACCGAGAATAACTCCTCCGGAAATCGCCTTGCACCCAACGCAAACGCAGAAGAATAGATTGGAGGTGGGAAATCAAAGAATAAATGTACCGTGCCAACTCGGTCGAATTAGCTAGCAGTAGGTATCTGGCGCCTGGAAGTCTTGATAGCCCTCATCGCAGGCAATGTATTCGTCCGACCAGGCCGCCTACCAATCTCAAAACACAGCATGCGAATGAAATCCGTATTACTCCAGTAGGAGCTATGAGCGCTCAGCATGTTAAGGTACTGAATCTCCAACGGACCGCCGCCAGATCTGAGAAACCAGTCGATCTGGCCGTTGTCATTAAGAAGAAACGCCTTTTTCTCAGCAATTTCCTCTCTCGTGAAATCATGAACTTCGAGCTCCAACTGAGAGGGCAGGCGGACGGTGGATGGACGACCGTCATCGTTTGCTGATGAACTGGGGTTGGCGCCCACAACACTCCGCATCGCATCTCGGATGGACTTTAGAAACGAAGCAGAAGCGGTAGGGACATATGCGGTTCTGAGGCTGGCTGCATATCCCGGGTCTACTGCGCCGTTGAGCAGGTAGGCAATCGGATCTTCCTTGGCGAGAATATTATAAATGTTATCGACAGCCAAGCACCCAAACATGCCAACCTCACCACCGATGTTTTCATCCGTGGCATCATTCGCATCCACGCCTGGTTTAACGCGTCCACGGCGTGGTATAAGAGCCCCTCGTTCAAGTAACAAGAAGAATCCGGTAGGACTGCCCATCAGGAACAGATTCTTCGTATCAAACTCGAAGAACTTAGTCTCCGGCTCCGGGCGAGACAGGTCTAGCTGTGGTGCAATCGTTGGCTGTCGTGACAGAACCTCAACCGCCATGACGCTGCCGAGAGAATGTGCAACCAGATGAACACGTCCATTCTCAGCAAACCCGGGATTGTTCCTACACCAAAGGCGATAGACTCGATTCGCCTCCGACACCAAAGCGGCAATCATCTTTCCCTTGTGATGAGACATATAGAAGGGGATATCAAACATGACATCGGATATCATGCTCCGTATGGCGGGAATTGTATTGGGTTCAATGTCCTTCAAGCCGAAAGGTTGAGCGGCACTCGATTTGTCCGCCTCCATTCCAGTCTGAAGAGCTCCGCCGTCTTCAAAGGAAAGTCCTATTCTCCAGTTGAGCGGCAGAACCATGAGCCTGCTCTGGCTGTTGTGTAGAATCTCCTGCACCACAGGGCCCTGAAATTCGCTATCAACTAATCGCCGAAACCCGTTGACAGCGTGCGTGAAGTGGTAACTCTCAACCCTCTCGGCAATCTTTTGGCCAATTCCGTGAGCTACGAGCACCAAGTCAGTCACCTTGCTGCGATCTTTATCCGCTTCGCAAGCAGGACAAGTTTCTAATGAGCCGTTGCTGGAGGCGCCATGTGACGCAGATCTTGTGGGCTGTGATTTTTTCCCCCGATGCATACGCTCCCAACTCAGTCTATCGAAGCCCCGAACAACGGGAATGCCAACGTTCGTTCCCTTCATAATCTTTTGGATGGGCCGTCTACCGTGATATGCAGATGGCTGGAGGCTTGGCTTCAATAGAAAGGCATTTGTTCGATCTTTGTATATGACATTGTAGCTAGAATAGGCGCGTTGCTGGATGTTTTCGGAAGTGCCGTTGTCTGCTTGGGGCGGCTCAAGATGGCCTTCTGTGGCAGCTTCGCCCTGAAAGCAATATGCGGAACAGAAAGGATGCGCAGAAATCACAGGCTCGTCTGGTACAGGGGTATTTCGATATGCTCCATCGCCTTCCATCGGCCAAAGTCGATGAGAAACCTTTTCTTCTCCAGAAGCCCCAACTTCAATAGCACATCGTATTTCATCACGCCAAGTTTCGGACCAAGGGCGCAGTTCCTGATACCCAGCTTCCAGCTGATTAGCTACAACCGGCGGGACTGGCAGCATCGTATCTCTGAGAACAAGGTTAGCGACTGAATTAAGCAAAATTCCAACCTAACATACTTGTAAAACCAGGTACCCCTCGTCACAATGGCAATATCGTTAACGGGGGACCAGTATATGGGTTTCATCTGCAGCGTTTGCAACGACACCTTGTGTAATCGGGCCAGTCCAACTACGACATCCCTATCCTCGTCCTCGGGATTCGGAACAGCGTTCTCTATCCCAGTTGACTGTTCTGGTGGGATTTCATCGTTCGCCTCGGGATTTTTATCATCGATCTGCGGGGTTTCTATGGCCGGCTCATCGCTACGTTGTTGTTTTGCCGTTGTCGTCTGCTGGGTGTGTTCACTACTCAATACCCGCACAAACGGTCTACCAGAAATCCCATCGTCACTAGCAGTAACATATCCAGTGGTCCTACGTTCGCGGCGAATCCGAGTCTCGGGAGTACCATGAAGAGATGATGTAGCATCATCTGAGGGAGAAATGCGGTCAGAAGGGATGCCGCCGTGTCTCTCCCGAGTTAACAAAGGGTGCCGTATTGGTACATGCCGACGGCTGGTTGAGATACTCCGAAGTTCGTGGGGTTGGTTCATGACGGAAATCACATCTTTTACCACCTCATCGACATCGAATAGCGGGTTCGTCTTCCTCACCAAAGCACAAAATGCCGTATCAAGCTCTGCTAGGGCGTCGACGGCAAGTTGAGGGCAACAGGCGGTGAGTAGAGTTTCCGGAAGCGCCTCGGCGGCTTGAGTCGTTGATCCCCGCGTCTGGTTATCACTATGGATGTGTATATGCTTCGAGGCTAGCTCCTGGATGATTTGGTCGCGCCTCTCCATGTCAGATTTCGCAGCGTACGGGTCAGGCTCTCGGCCGTTTCTGATGGCTTCGTGTTGTGAACGGAGGCTCTCTGACATGAGGCCAAGCCAGGCCTGTTGTAGCATGTCATTATCGTCTTGAGAGAATGGGCGAAGCGGTCCTTTCGAAGGTTTAGAATCCGCGCTGCTGGAGGGAGCAGTGCCAGACAGCGGATCATCGATGGGATATACGGCCGTGTAAAAGAACTGAGCTTTGACAGATGGGAATCCATCTTCCTTATCCGCGTCGACGTCCGCGTCCGTGTCCGGGGTTGGTCGAAGGCGACAGGCAGGGCCTAGCGAATGCTCCATGGATGCGCGGATATGGACATCTAGAGGGGTTTGGATGTAGAAGCGGAAAAGGCCGGCTCTCGCCTGTGGTCCGCGTCATGATGCGAGGCTGCTTGGTTTTAAACACTCAAAGGAGCTGAAGGGGGATGATGATCCTAGCGCGCGAAAGCACATGGGCCAAAGGGAGCTGGGCGAGTGGCTATTAGGCTATGACGTGGCTGACTACCTACGGAGTACATGTGCTATCCATGATGCAGGTAGCAGCCAAGAGCTGTTGGTTTTAGCGGCATATGCCTGCTGGGTAGTGACATGCAATCGCTGCAGGCCGCCTGGTGTGAAGTACCTACTACAAAGTGATTTCATGAGGTAGTCACTACTCCGTACTGCAAAAGATATTTTTTACTAATTTATACATGTATTCACAAATCTAATGTAATATCGTGTAGGTTTTTTCAAGAAATTAGACTTTCTCAACAGCATCAATATGCTTTTCGACTTACTTGTTTACCCCAGTCCCTCCATATGCTCGTATATTAATCCCAAAGCTTCAATTCGTGGCCCAGCTTATGTCATCCTCCTTGATTGGCACTAATATCGGCACTAAGCTGCTCGGGATCGCTACCGTCCACCGAAACGCTGCACCTATCTTGTGACACTGGTGCATGATAAGCAGGGGCTCTGTCCATTATCCGGGGCGCAGCGGCTCTCTTTCATCCCTCGCCTCGTCTGCCTCTTTCTCTTCTCTCCCTCATCTATCTACATCCTCTTACCCAACTCTCGCCATTTCAACATCAATCGCCCCAGTCTTGCAGCCGCCTATCATCAATACGCATCTTCGCTCGAGCCACGTCGCCCAAGATGGCGATTCCTCGTAGCACCGTTCCGTTTCTGGTGGCCATGATGCTGCTGACGGGTGTCTGCAATACATTGGTTACCAAGTATCAAGTACGTGCTGAAAGAGCTACCTCTAGGGCTATGGAAATACTCCGTGCTTCACAGTCGCATTCTTTGAATTCGGATAGCCTAACAGGTGCTATAGGACAAGCAATGTGTTCGCAATTGCGAGGATGAGAATCCCGCTCGTCATGTCTTCTTCAACCAACCCGTGCTTCAGACGGCGCAGATGTTTGTGGGCGAGATGGGCTGCTGGCTCGTCGTAGGCGTTGCTGCGGCGTATCGCCGTCTTGCATCAAAGAGATCGCCCGCGGAGCGTGGCTACCAGGCCATCAATTCCAACCGAACCGACGGTGACGACGACGAGACGCTTGAAGATGACCAACCATCAGTTTTACGGGGCTACCGAATTCTGCTGCTGGCTCTGCCTGCCATCTGCGACATCTGCGGCACCACCCTGATGAACATTGGCCTCCTTCTTGTTGCGGCGTCTATTTACCAAATGACCCGAGGCGCGCTAGTCCTATTCGTGGGCCTGTTTAGCGTCGTCTTTTTGCGGAGGACGCTGCGTCTATTCCAGTGGATCTCATTAGTGGGCGTGGTTCTTGGAGTAGCTGTCGTCGGACTTGCTGGTGCTATTTGGCCCGACGTCAAGGCACATGTCGTCTCCTCTATCACGGATTCCCCAGAGGGGCTATCCGACGTTGCCAAGGCAGTCATTGGAGTTTTGCTGATTGCCGGAGCTCAAATTTTCACGGCCACCCAGTTTGTCTTGGAGGAGTGGATGCTCGAAAACTCCCCAATCGACCCCATCAAGGTGGTCGGCTGGGAAGGCCTCTTTGGCTTCGTCACCACGGTTGCCGTCATGATTGTTTTGCACTTGGCCATTGGACGGACAGAAGCCGGTCGATATGGCTATTTCGATGCCGCCGAAGGCCTTCGCCAAATGTGGGATGAAAAGGCCTTGCTCGTTTCCAGTGTCATTATCATGATAAGCATTGGGTAAGTTGGAATGCTCTCTTGACCAAGTGATATTGTATCTAACACCATTAATAGCGGCTTTAACTTCTTCGGGCTGTCCGTTACTCGCACCGTCAGTGCCACCTCTCGCTCCACCATTGACACCTGCAGAACACTCTTTATCTGGGTCGTTTCTCTCGGCCTTGGCTGGGAATCTTTCAAGTGGCTGCAGATTGCTGGATTTGCTTTGTTGGTCTATTCTACCTTTTTGTTTAACGGCCTCGTGCAGCCACCATTTGAATTTTTGCGTGCCGACGCAGAAACTGAGGAGCTTCTCCCTGAAGAACCAATCGAGCATAACTAAATCTTACTACAAAGATGCTTTTGGCTAATTACAGATGTATTACTGCAACTAAGACGGATATTTTGTGCAAGCTTGGCGGGATTTGTGGCGTACCGGCAGTGCCTGGGTGACTTGGAATAGGTTATCATTCGACATACACGTTTTCTCGTAGCGAGTTTAATGGGAGGCGTCTTAATACATAACATGTCTAAATTCGGCTCTTGAAACCATCACTCCAGCCCAAGGATGCTGTGCTTTGTCTGAAACTATCTGTTGAACGCCTATTGAAGCCAAAAGAAAACAAGGAAATGAATAAATAAATAAGAAGGGCCATCCTAATGAAATCATGCTAAAGAGGTGAAATTCGTACAATCAAGCGACGTTACATAGCAGCTCAGCTTCAAGGATGAACTTGCCCTCCTTGTACTTTTCAGAAGTCTCAAAAGCCTTGTCGTACTTCCAACCCACCGTTTCTTTGCACTGATGGCAGGCGATGTCACGGACAATGTGGCGGCCGGTGGTCATGTTACGCTCATTGGGGTCACCGGTGTCGATATTGACGACACGATGGAACAGGTAGGCCTTGCCATGCTGACCCCGGAAGTTCTGTGTTGTTTGCGCAATCCCCAGTTAGTTTCCCAGCATCACAGGCAGGCATGGGTGTAAGGCATAAGATTCAGGTTCAGGTTCAGGTTTAGGTACAATGCATGGCGGGGGATACGGATACGCACCCGAGAGATGATGTCTTCGTGGTTAGCAAGATGCGCCTTGCATGTCTTGCAACCGTAGATCTTGTTGCTGGTGAGGTAGGTGTTGTAGGCCAGGCCCATTGCTGCGGGACTGAGTGAGATGAGCGAAGCTTCAACAGTTCTCGTTCTTTACAGTGCCGCGATTTCAACAGAGCTTGCGACGACGATATCGCTGCTTGGCCGTCTGAAATGGCAGTAACCGTTAAGCCTCTTGATCTGTGAGACGAATCAGGTCCTTTAAATCGCTGGGGAAGAGAGAACAAGGCCGAAGCGAGTGGTGGAGAAAACAACAAGGGGAGCTGGTGCCTAGTGCCAGAGAGAGAGAGCCGCAGCAGCGCATTTGAAATATATAACGATCTAAGGTCGGATTGCCGCAATGCGCGCGCCTCGCAAGTCACCGGATCACACTATCAAGCACGGCGGAATGCGCCGGCCTTTTCCCGGGCTGCAACGGCGCCGCTTCTGGGTGCCTGTTTTGGGGTGTAAGTTTTGGCTTGGCTGCTGGCTGCCTTGGAAGGGCATGTCATTCATTGCGTAATTGTGCTCGTTACGTTTCCGGTCCGTCTGCCCGCTATTGTTACCACCTCCGCTGCATTAGCACATGCCACTAACTTCAACATCATAAAGGCAGCAATGAATGTACCAACAGATATACAGATGTAGACCAGATATCTTGAATATATGATAAGATTACTAAATATTACATACGCCACGCGTCGTACACCTGGACAGGCACCGGTATGCTTCAATAGCTGCCTTGTTTGAGACTCGCTGGATATGCATGTTTGTATTATTAGCTGTACCCCACCAAAGCCCACTACCTAGTACTCATCATGAGATGCCTTTAGCTAGTGACCAGAAGCTGTCCATCTTTGCGCGAGCCAAAACTTCTCTTGCCTCTGCATCCGTTTCACAAATCTTGCTCCCCCATTTCTTGAAGCCTCTCGCCTTTTGCTCTCCCTCGAATACTAACTTACATTCGTTCAGAGACATGTCCTTCAAGTCTCCATTGGAGTCCTCTGGTGATAGCCAGTCTCGCCCAGCCACATTATTTTTCTCAGGGTCTCTTGCCTGAGCGTTTTCTGTCCAGTTGATACGGTTCAGCATGAGCTTCTTGTACTTCTTAATGCTCCACTGTCCGCCTTCCACAATCACCAGGCTGAACTTGGGATGCATAATGCATGTTCCGGAAAGTGCCAGCTGATCAGCGTTGCGCCATATCTTGTAGCGGTGCTGGCCATTGGCAAGGCTGTTAACTTTGAATACGAGGACGTGGATGCCCTTGTCGGCATCTTTCTGCTGGTTTGTCGCATTCTTCTCGTGCTTTTGCTCTTTTGTGAGTTTTCGTGCCTCGTTGGCTTCGATGTGAGTCTCGTATCGCTCGGCAATCTCCCGATTTACTCGGGCCTCGACGGCAGTGGGATCCTTGACAGCAGCTGTGAAAGACTGGTTAGCGCACATGGCCCCAAAACATAGGTCCGTAGAAAGATATTGGAGCACATACCATCGCCCAGCACTCGCATGAGATTCCCCTTCTTCACTTTAGGTGGTGGTGCCGGCACCAGTCCAAGTCGGATTTTAGCTTGCATCTCCTTGAGTTCTGCCATTCTTCGCTGGCGTCGTATCTTGGCTTGTTCTTTCGAGGTCAGGTACATGGGCTGTGCCGTTACAGCATGCTTCTCCTGGGGAGGCTCAAGTGCAACCGGGTGTTGGATGTACTCGGTCACTATGCTATCAGGGGTCGTGATTTTGAGCTTCGAAGGATCGTCAATATCGTTGTAGGTCTTTCCGTCCACTAGGCCTTCATCCCACCATTCTACATCTGGGGGAGCGTCCACGACAAAATTCTTCTCCACGTCGAGATCCTCGTCAATACCGGCTTTGCGAGTTTGCTCCGCGATACGCCGTTTCATGGCCTCCAGGGCCGCCTGTCGACGCAAAGCATTGCCCTGTTGTATGTATTTTCCTTTCTGATTGAACGCCAGTTGTCGAGGCATCCGTTGCCTCCCCGTCGGTTCTTGTGCAGCCGCCTTGTCATCGAAGTATGGGTTGGGCCCATCTCTCAGCCGTTTTCCGTGTAAATCTTGTGCGCTTCCTCTGTCGAATCCATTGGTATGCGATGGTGAGCCTCGTGATGAGTGGGATTGGCCATTTGTCGTGTCAGACTTGCCAGCTGGTTTCCAGGAGCCCAAATCTTCTAGGGCGGGATGCAGTCCGACATTCAGGCCACCCTTTGCCCTGCTCGCGCCGACGGCGGCTGCTACACGGGCTTTGAGGGCAGCCATCCTGTCTGCAGCAGTTTCTGGCTTCTGTATTCTCGAGGATCCATCGTGATGGGGGCCCAGCCCTCCTGGCGATTGACTCATGAGGCGAGGCGGCTGCTAACGCGCAGCAGAACGTTGCGTGTGTATATCCGTACGAGATCCCAATGGTCTTGCTTCTCTTTGCCCCTGCCTCTTTCACTCGTTCTGCCTGTCGTCGTGTCTTCAAGATTCGTATATCGTAGGATCGGTATAGAAAAGCAAGGCTCCACACAGAAATGAGATGCGGCACTAGCCAGGCAGATAAAGCGATAGAGCTGGAAGAGTGAATGGCCAGCTTCTGCCGCTCTTTGCTGCATTAGCCTGGCAACCTTGGCTGTGGGGATTCCATCCTACCCACCACCTCACTAAAATTTTGCCATGTTCCACCGCCAAAAAATTCTAGTGGCACTAGCAACTCTCGCCAATTGACCTATTGTAAAAGATTGGCATGGCCTCAGCAAGCTCGCCAGGATCAGTCCATTCCTCAGCCAAGATCCTGTATTCGCCATGAATATTGCGCAGCCAGTTGCCTCCGAGGTGGAGAGTGTGGAATTCACATTTCTCTCCGCCAAGGAGATTCAGGCCATCTCTGTGAAGCGCATCGAAAATGAAAGCACTTTCGATAACCTTCTCAATCCCGTACCTGGAGGTCTGTACGATCCGGCTCTGGGCTCATGGGGCGATGCACCGTAAGTATTTAATTGTTTTGTAGGCAATATCAAGGCTTCTAATCATCTACTAGATGTGCTACTTGCAACCTGAATCAATCGAGCTGTCCGGGACATCCAGGTCACATCCAACTCCCAGTCCCCGTCTACCACCCAGTATTCTTGGATCAGGCCTACCGATTACTCCGCGCAACTTGCGTCTACTGCAAGGGATTTCGTCTACCACCAAAGGATCTTCACAAATACACCTGTCAGCTGCGCCTACTTCACCATGGCCTTATCAATGAAGCGCACATGGTAGGCTCGATTGGGGAGAATGACCTGGCAATCGAGATAAAAGAGGCGCTTGGAGAGGGGGACAGCGAGGCCGAGGATGAAAACTCTGGAGCTGATGGCGTTACTCGGCAAAGAGAAAAATACGTTCGTCAGTGCCTTCAGGGCATCAAGGTCAAGAGGGGAGAGGTCAAGAGGGGAAAGCATGAGGGTGCCAACGAGATGCGCCGTGAAATCATCAAGGACTTTCTCGCCGAGATCATCAAAAAGCGAGTGTGCTCTAGCTGCGGAGGCATTTCCCCAACCTATCGAAAGGACCGGTCTGTCAAAATTTTCGAAAAGTCCCTCTCAACCAAGGAAAAGGCAAAGATGGCGCAGAAGGCCCTCAAGTGGGGTGATGCCATGACCCGAGTCCACCATCGCAAATCAGCAACAACGAAGAAATCTGATACCAACGGCGATGTTACACAAATCAATGGCTCAGAAGACTCTCCCGAAACCCAGGATATTGAAATGGGAGATGCAGATGACGATTTTGCATCTGAAGATAGCGCTCAAAGATACATCAGCTCCATGGAAGTGCGGGCACGACTCGAGGAATTGTTCAGGAAAGAGCAAGATCTTCTCTCACTCGTATACAACGCCAAGCCTCCAACTCAGAGTTCACCAAAAGTTACTCCCGACATGTTCTTCATTACAGTTGTCTTGGTGCCGCCGAACCGTTTCCGACCTGAGGCTCGGACTGGAGACTCACAAATATCCGAAGCCCAGCAGAACGCCCTTTACAAGAACATTCTCGGCTGCTGCTCAAGCATTGCTCGTGTCTACAACGAGAAACGATCAGACATCACAAGCATGCACCAAGCCTGGACGGAGCTTCAGGACGCGGTGAATTCACTGATCGACAAGAACAAAAACCCTGTACAGGGCGCCGCTGCCGCGCGAAACGAAGACGGAATTAAACAGTTGCTTGAGAAGAAAGAAGGTCTTTTCCGTAAGAACATGATGGGAAAGCGAGTCAACTACGCCGCCAGAAGTGTTATTTCTCCCGATCCCAACATCGAGACCAACGAGATTGGTGTTCCTCCGGTGTTTGCAAAGAAATTGACGTATCCCGAACCGGTCACCAGTCACAACTTCAAAGACATGCAACAGGCGGTTATCAACGGTGTAGACAAATGGCCGGGAGCCTTTGCCATTGAAAATGAAAATGGCCAAATAGTCAACCTTCGCAACAAGTCTGTAGATGACCGCATATCTCTTGCCAACCAGCTGCTGGCGCCAACAAATAGCAGCGCGGCTCGCATGAAGAACAAAAAGGTCCATCGACATCTCACTAACGGTGATGTTGTTCTGATGAACCGTCAGCCTACACTGCATAAGCCGTCCATCATGGGTCACCGAGTCCGCGTTCTGCCAGGCGAGAAGACAATTCGAATGCACTACGCCAACTGTAACACCTACAACGCAGATTTTGACGGCGACGAAATGAACATGCACTTCCCACAAAACGAGGTGGCCCGTGTAGAGGCGTTGCAAATTGCCGACACCGACCACCAGTACTTGTCTGGCACTGCTGGAAAGCCCCTGAGAGGTCTCATTCAGGATCACATTTCCGTCTCAGTCGCTCTCTGCAGTCGAGACGCTGTTTTCACCCGGAGCGACTTCCAACAGCTAATATACAGTGCCCTTCGTCCTGAGAGCGGCCACATCTTGGGAGAGCGACTTCAGCTTCCTCCGCCAGCGATCATCAAGCCAGTGCCGAGATGGACAGGAAAGCAGGTTATCAGCACAATCCTCGCCAACATCAGGCCACCCAACTGCGGAGGGCTGACGATGAACGAAAACGCCCAAATCAAGGCCGAACAATGGGGCACATCATCAGAGGAAGGAACTGTCTTGATACAAGATGGCGAGTTCATAACAGGAATTCTCGACAAGTCTCAGATTGGACCTAGCTCAAGCGGTTTGATTCACGCCGTGCATGAGATATACGGACCTTCAGTCGCCGGCAAACTCCTTAGTAGCTTGGGCCGGTTGCTTACAAGATATCTCAGCATGCGAGCCTTTTCATGCGGAATGGACGACTTGAGGCTAACGGCAGAGGGAGAGGCAGCACGACGACGAGAACTTGTTGCGGCCGACAAGATGGGATTGGAAATTGCGTCAAAGTATGTCTCACTAGAGAAACAAGAAGACTCACAGAATCCGCTCCTGCTTGAGCGCCTTGAGGAAGTCATGCGTGACGACAGCAAGCAGGAAGGTCTCGATCTCCTGATGAACCAGGGAACCAAAGACATTACAGATGCCGTGCAAAAGGCGCTGATCCCCAACGGCCTTGAGAAGAACTTCCCGAAGAATCAGATGCAGGTCATGACCACTTCAGGTGCCAAGGGATCCCGTGTCAACGCCTCCCTCATTTCCTGCAACTTGGGACAGCAGGTTCTGGAGGGTAGGCGTGTCCCAGTCATGGTTAGCGGAAAGACTCTGCCTAGCTTCCGGCCATACGATACAAACATTCGAGCGGGTGGTTACATTGTCAACCGATTCTTGACTGGTATCCGACCACAAGAGTATTACTTCCATCACATGGCTGGACGTGAGGGTTTGATCGACACAGCTGTCAAGACATCACGTTCAGGTTATCTGCAGCGTTGTATCATCAAGGGAATGGAGGGCCTTACAGTCTCTTACGATACCTCAGTAAGAGACGCGGACGGATCCTTGATTCAGTTCCTGTACGGTGAAGATGGATTGGATGTCACAAAGCAAAACTACTTGAAAGACTTCCGATTTATCCTGCAAAACGTAACCTCGGAGGCGGCACAGCTCAAGTATGATCCCAAGGTTGGAGAACGCCTCGGCGCCAACCGACAGGCGTTCCAGAAATACATGAAGAGCGCCGTTCGACACGCCAAACTCAACGACCGAAAAGGAAAGGATCCCCTCACGGCCAGCTTCGATCCCGCCACGAACGCCTTTGCAACTTCAGAAACGTTCTACGAAGCCATGACAACTTATCTCAATGACAACGCCGATGGACTTGTACGGGAAAAGAACAGCCAGGACAAGACGTCTCTTAACCAGGTGAAGCTGAACAAGAAGAACGCGGAGATGCTTTTCGCCATGAAATATCTCCGGTCGCTGGTGGAGCCTGGCGAGGCTGTCGGCATCGTGGCTGGCCAGTCTATCGGTGAACCGTCTACACAGATGACGCTGAACACCTTCCATTTGGCTGGTCACTCAGCAAAGAACGTCACCCTGGGTATCCCCCGTCTGAGAGAAATCTTGATGACTGCCAGTAAGACGATTTCCACACCCGCCATGACGCTGTATCCAAACGCCGAGCTATCGGAGGAGGATACCGAAATTTTCACAAAGTCCATCAGCGTGCTGCGCATGAGCCAAGTACTGGATGGAGTCGTCGTGGAGGAAATGGTTGGCAAGGGCAAGCTCCGCGGCCTGGCCAAGATCTACAAGATCAAGCTCAAGTTCTTCCCGGCTGCAGAGTATTCCACCACCTATGCGGTTACGGTGTCGGACATCATGGGCACAGTAGAGAAGAAGCTTCTGCGAACGATCCTCTCCATCATGAAGAGAGAGGTCAAGAAGCGTCAATCGCAGTCGACAATGGCGACTCCCGAGATTGGCATCAAAGCAGGAGTTGTTGAGATGGCCAGGCCCGAGGGAGCAGCGGAAGGTGGTCGAGATGACGATGATGACGACGACGAAGAAGATGACGACGACGCCACCGGCGCCAAGAAGCGCGCAAACCGGAGCGAGGCTGTCTCTTACGGACCTAACGATGATGACGATGACGCTATTCAGAACGACATGTCCAAGGGAGCGGAAGACGATTCAGACGAGGAGGACGCGGACAACGCAACATCACAGAACAAGGATGAGGAAGATGACGAGGAGGACGGAAACAAGGCCCCCGTGTCATGGTCCGCCAAGGTGCGGGCAGAGCGCGTGCTCAATGCCTACGCGGAAGTAACAGACTTCCAGTGCGATGACAAGGGCGGCGAGTGGTGCGACGTGACGCTCGAGTTTGACGTGAACATTCCCAAGGTGCTGATGCTCAACATTGTCGAGGACGCAGTCCGCCAGACAGTGGTGCAGCAAGTTGCCGGCGTCGGATCGTGCATGGTGGCTCAGGAAAAGAACGAAAAGGTCATCAACACGACAGGCGTCAACCTCCGGGCAATGCAGAGATACAGCGACTTCATTGACCCGCACCGCATCCAGACCAACGACATTGCGGCGGTGCTAGAGGTCTACGGCGTGGAGGCCTGCCGCGCCAACATCGTGCGGGAGCTGTCAGGCGTCTTCGGAGGCCACGGCATCAAGGTGGACAACCGACATCTCAACCTGATTGCCGACCACATGACGAGAGGCGGCGACTTCACAGCCTTTAGCCGCATGGGCCTCAGGGGCAACGTCAGTCCCTTTACCAAGATGAGCTTCGAGACGACGCTCGGGTTCCTCAAGGATGCCCTGCTGGATGGCGACTGGGACGATCTGACGACGCCGAGCAGTCGTCTGGTGATGGGCAAGCTGGGCAGAGTCGGCACCGGTGGATTCGACGTGCTGACCCAGCTGCCAACTTATTATGTGAACTCATTAGCGTAAACGGATGTGTCTTGGGAATCGTGTGCACGCATCTGTATGCAAAATGGATGAGTGTGTATTTAATTTACTATATAGATTTAGGATTAAAAAAAAAGTGTAGAGATGGTAATGTGATTGAGATTCCGATGATGGCGGTGATACCCGACCGATGGCGTAGTCGAGCGATTGCAGTGACCGATTGAAGCCTCAGTGCGGGATATTTCGCGATGTTGTCACAGCAAGACGGCGGTTGCGCTTCTTCGGTGCCGGGCGGACGTGGACGCGCCACTTGCCACCGGCGATTGAGTCACGGCACTGCAGATTAGCGCTACGTAATCTCAAGATGCGGCATCGCGTTTGTTATGGGAACGCGTCTTCTGTCGACGTCGCTGCCTAAACACCGGGCAGATTGCGCGATTGATGATGCGCGTTTTACAGGCAAGACACGATGAGGACATTCACGATGGAGGCACAAGATGTAAAGTGATGCAGTTATTATAGTTCGTTAACCCGTGAGGCCGTGAACCTCGTTTGCATTTATGCAGTGCTTTTTCCCTGACGCACTGGTAATATACATTCCGAACCATAAAGGGGAATAAAAACTCTCATTTGTAACGCCTGATTATCCCTTGACCCCAGAAACACTCGTGTGAAAAGCAAAAGTCATGTCTGCAACGTTCCTCCCAAAGTCATCCAACTTAGTTGCGCTCACCACGGAGGCGGCGGGCGAGCTGGATGTCCTTGCTCTGGATAGTGACACGCTTGGCGTGGATGGCGCAGAGGTTGGTGTCCTCGAAGAGGGAGACGAGGTAAGACTCGACGGACTCCTGGAGGGCGCCAATGGCGGAAGACTGGAAGCGGAGATCGCTCTTGAAGTCCTGAGCGATTTCACGGACCTGTTTGATTGAAGTGTTAGAGACGCGATGATGATATTGATTATTGTATTAATGTGTTCATGTACTTACCAGACGCTGGAAGGGGAGCTTGCGGATCAGAAGCTCGGTCGACTTCTGGTAACGACGAATCTCACGGAGAGCGACGGTACCAGGCTTATAACGGTGAGGCTTCTTGACACCTCCGGTGGAGGGAGCGCTCTTGCGGGCAGCCTTGGAAGCGAGCTGCTTGCGGGGAGCCTTGCCACCAGTGGACTTACGGGCGGTCTGCTTGGTGCGGGCCATGATGAGTTGTTGTGATGTGTTGACTGTGAAGATGCTTGAAAAAAGACTTTGTGGGGCTGAGAGAAGATGGCAGTGTAGAAGGGAAAACTCCGAGAAGCGGGCGGGGGAAGATGCTTTAATAGTTGAGCCTAGCGCACGCCTGAGGTGGCGGCTGATCTGGGTTGCACGCTTGGACCGTGCGCAGCGCGCGTCAGTAAGAGAAAAAAAAAAAATAGGGAACCCGTTAGCCGTTAAAGCCAAGGGGGGGCAGGGAAATAGCAGTGCAGAGGCAGAGAGAAAAAAAAGGGAGCCTGTTAGCGCTTCTTTTCCTTCCCCCCCCTTCTTTTTTTCTGTGGAACGTCAGACGCCCCCCCACCTGCAGCGCCGAAACGGGCGAATCCAGGTTGGCTGATGCGGAACCGGAAGCTGCGAGGAGGGCCGCAAAAAAAAAAAGGGCGAGCGCGTTCCTTTTTTCTGATTGGCTGCCTGGGGGAATGTTTTTTACGATCGCAGCCTAGATTCGATTTGCGAGGTACCGAGTGCATGTAGCTGCGTGGGAGGCATCTCTTCAGCTTGCTTACCCTGGATGCAAGATGCACGATCTGGTGATGCAGCTGTAGATGAGCGAAATACGGGTAGATTGCAATTTACGTGCGATGAAGTTCTTCTACAGTGATGTGATTTTTATTTCGTATGTGTTGCACTATGAATTTGGTTGTTGTTTTGTTGGTCGAGGTTGAATATTAAAATGATACTTGGAAGCTGTAGTTGGATTACAAGGCACCACTGTTTAGTCTTTGGTGTAGATTCGGCAACAACCCCCAACATCAAACTCAAGATGACGCAAAACATGCCAGTGGATAAACTGAAACTACGCCTCCAAGACTACTACGGCGACATGTGAGGGTAAACAATGGATAGGACTAAAAATAAACGTAAACGGTGTTGAGGGCAGATGGATCCATGCGGCAAGCATCATGGCGATGGAGTCCTTGGGATGGAGCAATTCAATATGAACCCATGGTCTACTTGTGATTGCAATACTATCGCCATATAATTCAAAGTACTCATGCTCCAGATGCTAATACTACGGGTGCTTGGACATCCTCGTGATTCGATAGACGAAGCAACACAGGCACCAAGCCCTATCAACACCAATGCTACTCCATAGTCTCCTCCTCTTTGTGTCAAACAGATCAGATGCAACAAAGGCAGCTTGCTCGTATGGACACCAGACAAAACGAGCTTAGACTCACCCATTAAAAAAATAAATAAAACAAACCAAAACCAGCCCATCCAAGGCATCCAAAGCTCGTGATTGGGACGTGTCTTTTTTTGTTTACCTTTTTTCCCAGCCCGCCCCACACATCCTTTCCCGCGCCAGCAGTACGTACCGTGTTTTATTTTTTTTTGCAGCAATCGCCCTTTTTTCTCCTTTGAATCACTTACCCAAAAAAGGCCCACCACAGCACCAAGGCCCCCGTTTTTTTCCCTCTCCATAATCGATCAGTGATCTGGGCCGCTGCTACTTAAACTGGCGTGTTGCCACACTTTGCCTTTTCCCCTCCCCTCTTTTATGTACGACTTACTGTTTACCATCTGCATCTCTTTTTGATATCTCAAACTCCCAAAACAACCCACATCAATCATCATGACTGGACGTAAGTAACTTCCTATTTTTACTTGCCTCATCCATGCTTGGCGATGCTGGTCCATCGTCGTCGCTGTCTCCAGTCTTCAGCTGCTGTCGCCTTAAGCCTTGCGGCTTGCATGGTGCCTTAGCTTCGAAGCTTCAGCCTCGGCCTTGACGCGTCTGCCAGCTACCTCCATCGCCACTTCAAGATCATCTTGATTAACAATCTACAATACAGGCGGCAAAGGTGGCAAGGGCCTCGGCAAGGGTGGTGCCAAGCGTCACCGCAAGATTCTTCGTGACAACATTCAGGGTATTACCAAGCCCGCTATCCGACGTCTCGCTCGTCGTGGTGGTGTCAAGCGTATTTCTGCCAGTAAGTTTCCACTCATCGACATGCTACCTTCAGCTTGACACATGTCTCTAACACTGTCTTCCTTCACAGTGATCTATGAGGAGACCCGTGGTGTCCTCAAGTCCTTCCTCGAGGGTGTCATCCGTGATGCCGTCACATACACTGAGCACGCCAAGCGCAAGACCGTCACATCACTAGACGTTGTCTATGCCCTGAAACGACAGGGCCGCACCCTGTACGGTTTCGGTGGTTAAGCGATCTGCCACCAGGTCGGGTCGACATAATGTGTTATTCGCGTGTTTGTTACGATTGGGCTTTTCACTATGGGCGCGGGTCATTGCTTTTTGAGATTTTGTACTGTACAACGTACTGGGAAATGGGTGACTTCCGAAAGGGGGTAATTGAGACTTATTCAGTGGTGACCTTGAAATAAAGCATCACATATACTCTACAAGTAAAATCTTTCTGCCTGACTGTGAACAAGACTCTATCTTGCCTACTTAAACCTGTGATATCCGTGAACGCGTATGACTCAACCCCGCTCGCCACGTATCTGAAAGAGATGGGGAGGCGAAGAGCTGTGTTGTTCCCGTGACGCGTGACGCGTTGTTGCTGTCTGAATGTCCAAATCTCTTTGCCGAATATGGAGCTTGCCCGTGTCTGTATCGATAGAGGAGAGCTCGTCTCCACATGTCCGAGTAATGGACTAGATGAACTCCAGATGTCAAGGCTCAGCTTGCAACCAGCCACGTTACATGAGTTGCTATGCTACGTGTATAGATACTTGTTCTGTAAGTACACGTCCTTTACGGCAATAAGACGTTCGGGACTCATGCAAGGATACGGATATTGGAAATGGTATTGGCTGTTAGCCACTGCAAGGGTTCGATATAAAAACCCAATACGGAGTTTATATATGATAGCCCAATATGCAAGATCCAATATTCGATGCTACAGCTTACAGCGCATCCAATTTTGTGACTCATCAACATTTCATCTCCTCTGCCCAAATGCCAAGCAACCTTTCGTAAAAATGGAAAAAGAGACACAGTGGGTTTATTGGGCTTGAATCACCCAAAACCGACCACGTAAAAACAGAGAGTGGTTCGAGGTGTCATGTGGTTGGCCGCTTATGCGCTTCGCCGGGGGACCCAAGGCTCTCAAGGCTGTCTTTCTATCGCAACTCACAATCCTATCACGAGCTCGAAAAAAAAAATTGGTAGTGGTGAAAATCTTACCCGATGATATGCGATTGGGTTCTGATGCCTCTGCCCCTACTTTACGAGTAACCTACCTGAAAGGAAGAAAAAAAGAAAAGGGGGAGGAAGGAAAAAAATTGAATAGGCTGCCAGCTTTGCTGTCCAATGGAGATACTGGTCCGGGGTTTGGCAGTGACACACAGCATCAAAGTTGGTTTGGTTTGGCATTTACTAGCCAGACACCCTCCCATCTGAATTTTCAGGATGCATCTGCATCTTTTTTGATTGCATCCCTGCATAGCGGAATAGAAGGGGACAGGAGAAGAAAAAAAAAAAAGAGCCAACGCATGTCGGTCGGTTAAAATAGAAAGTTCAAACAGCACAACACAGCTGGATGGATGGAGCCTGTAAAACAGGAGAACCACACCAAGACCCAGACCAGACCAAAGCAAAAGAAAAAAAAAGGGCAGCACAGACGCACGTACGCATGCATGCACAAGAGACAAGACGGCACGTCGCAGCTCTACAGGGGGGGAGAGGAAAAAAAAAAAAAGCTATGGATGCGCTGCAACATGTCCCAACGCGGACCCGCCGATGCCAAAAACTCACTGAGACAGCCTAAACTGAGAATTTTTCGGGCTTTGCATTCAGAGACATAGGCGAAGCCTAAAAAAAGCAGAAGAGAGCCCTACTACGGAGTACGGGCTACCTAGACAGAGAAAAAAATCCACGTGGGCAGGGGGAGGATTTTGGGTAAGGCCTAGACCGGATCTGCATCGGCGGGTAAAGGCGATCCGAGGGGGGGTGGAGCCACCACATGTTGGGACGAGGAGCCACATAATCTAGACCGGAGGCCCGGAGAAGAGGCTCCACGAAATACTGCCGGGCGGTATTGCATGTTGCATGTTGCATTTGTCTTGCATTTTTTTCTCGGGTTCGGGACGAGAACGAAAAAAGAAAAAAAGTTGCGCCAGACGGGACGAAAGGACGAGACAAGACAAGGGGCGGCTGGGCTTGGGCTTGGGCATGCACTTGGACTTTGGGCTGAAGGTTGACATACCGAGTTGCTCAAACTGCGACATCGGTACTGTATCAGGCTGCTATGCTATGTATCCTCGTACAAGGCAAATGCACACGCGGCTGATCTGAGATTACGGGGGGGAAGAAACGCACTCGGTGGCCAATATGGTTCGCACGCCCAGCGTTTGCTCTCCTGTGTCGTTTGTAATGTATGGCGGGCATGCTCATGCTTGGGCTGAGGTGATGCGCGTCTGATTCCGGCTAGCATGCCGAACCTTAGCGAGTTGATAGTATCGCCATTATATTGGATGTTGGATCGATATTGTCCCGTTGTATTGGGCCAAGGTGCATTGCTCTATTGGCGGGCTAGCAGCTGATCACGAGACTTTCTTGCCAGATGACTTGACAGGACAAGAACCAACAAACAACAACAATAGCGGGAGGGGGAATTCATTCAGCTGGTCAATATTTCAATATGGAGAGAGGGGTTGATTTCAATTCAATTCAATTACTACAGGAGGGGTATCCGTGGGACCACCTCGGCAGATACCAGTAGAGGCAAAGGGAATCCCGCAACTGACAACTCAAACCCCGAAGCCTATCCGTCCTCTTATCCAGGGCGGCGAATTCTGACGTTGCTGATCCGACATCCGTCGCGCGGCACGGCAGTCAGGGACGGGATGCGGCAAGATTTGGCAATTCGTCTGTGTTGCTGTTGCTGCCTTATTCACCAGAAATGGAATCTCGCGGATCAAAAGGGAAGTGTGGGAAGTTTCGCGCGGTACTTGGTGCGAGTTGGAGCGAAAGCGAAGGGAGCCGCGGAAAGGCTTCGGGGCCGCGATTCCGGGGCAAGCGGCCAGATACCGACCTGGGTCCGAGTTCGCCGGGTCGTAGATCACGAGGCTGGTCCTTAGACTCAAAATCCCAAGGGTTTGGTTATGGTGTGGCTCTAGATCTCTCTTGTCACTTTCAGTACTAGGTAGTGCCGTGCCGGCCTGTGGGCAGAGAGAGACTGGACGGACGTGGAACTCCTCTGCCGCCGGCGCATCGCATCTCATATCAGCCGCGCAAGGTTTCAGTCCAAGTTTCCCCCGGTCGAAGAGAAGCCTCGGCCCAACAAGAAGCGTCGGACAAAGCCATTCAGCCTCAAAGGACTGGGAGTTGTCAAAGTGTCGATCAGGCCGAGACGAATCTTAAATTTTTTTTTCTCTGCCGTTCTCAGCTCCCTGGCTCTAGTGCCGGCAGAACGATGCATGCAAGAGCCCAGATCGCGGGAAGTGTGTGTGGCTGAGCTGTGCCAGAATCTGGCCGCCCATTGGCCGCTGGCAGCCGGCGGTCTCCGAACAAAGGCCAAGGTCGGCCATCCCGACTCCCTCCAAAATCAGCTGCGTCTTGAACAAACCAGCTCGCAAACATTCTCTCTTCTCGCGTGCCGACATGCAGGAGAAGTTGAAAATTTTTTCATTTCTCCTTTTCCCCTCGGGACTGCCATCTGCAGCACACAGCAGCACACACAGCACACCTCCATAGCCTAATTCCTCTTGCTTGTTTGGTATTTGCATGCATTGGCGGTTTCGCTTGGGGATCGCGCCCGAAGCGCTTGGGATCGGGTGTACTCGCACTCGCAGTCACAGCGTAAGTTACGGCGCTGCACTTGCACTGCATGTCACGCAACCAAAGTGTGCCCATATCACCCGATTACACATCCGGTCAATGGGATGAGGTAACAGGTGCACATCTTGCCATTTTTCAAGGTGGGCAAGTAAACTTTGGCGAGACATGACAGATGATGAGAAAAAAAAAAAAAGGTCGATATTGGTGCTTAGATCAGTCATCGAAAGCAAAAAGGTTTGCTTTGCAGACACCCCCAATTAGTAA
Organism: Trichoderma harzianum CBS 226.95; assembly: GCF_003025095.1. NCBI lineage: Eukaryota > Fungi > Ascomycota > Sordariomycetes > Hypocreales > Hypocreaceae > Trichoderma > Trichoderma harzianum. The sequence goes on from NW_020209276.1 coordinate 51,692, forward strand.
TTCCCGTGCGGAACTGTCTTTTTCCTTCTTTTCGGCGTTTGGCATCAAAATCCCTTGGTCAGCGAACCCCGAGCCCGTGCGCTTGGGAAAAGTATGGGGGATTGACTTTTCGAGGGAGGGTCATGTGACCTTAGTACGTACCGCAGGTTTTAGTAACAGGTTGCAAGTTTTTTTTTAGAAATTCCCAACGCCAATGTTGGCTGTGGTACGTACCCGCCTCGTATGTAATGTGTACTCGTACCTGTATGCACTGCGCCGGAAGGGGCAAGCCCAAGAACAAGAAAAATCTTGAATGTTTTGCTTGCTTGCGCTGCCAGACTGTGGCTGAGACCAATGAGAATCTGTGCTGTACAGACAGAGCGGACCGGCATGCGCTGGGCAAGGATCTTGTTCGATCGCTCTCAAACTTGATACGCCAGCCTATACGTCACATTCAGGTTGTTGCAACTGTTTTTTCCGCTTGTGGTTCCCGCGCTTGCTGAGCTAACACAATGCCATGTCCGTTAGTCAACCTTTTGTCGGCGAAACGTTTCATGGGCTATCATAGCCATTAACACCGAAAGGAGAAATATTCTGTGAAAAAAAGGTTTGCTAAGTCTAATCGAGGAGGGCTGTGGAAAGCCATTGACGGGAAAATTCTAGAAGTCTCTGCCCGCTACGGCGATGTGGCTGCCCCGTCTGTCCAGTTCGGTGACAGCCATACAGTCAGACACTTGGCTGGTGTTGGACCCTTGGCCGAAGCCACAGGCACAAGCCACAGGTATGTGGCATGTCCCTTCTCCGCGGCTGTGCCTGGGGCGTGTGAAGTGGAAGTTGCACGGATTCCGAACGTGGCCGCGAGAGGCGATGCGATGCGAAACTACTGCAATTATACGATAGCGATGCCGATGCGAGCTGATAGTTGAGATTTTAATGCTGACAAGTGACTGACTAGGTAGGGGGGACGCAATCCGTTGGTTCGTATGCGGCATACGCAGGCAGAGGACGTGCAAGAGGAACTGCCTAGCATAACATGTACCATACCAGACCAACCGCCGTGCAATGACATGACAAATGACCGATGAGTTGGGAGTTAGTCATACGCGCACCACGCAGCCATGACCAGGTTCCTGACTTGCCTTGCGAAGCCGCGGAGTCCATTGCCCTATCAAGCGCCGGTCTCTGCATCTGCTCAACCAAGCATGACACGCTGCTGAGTCGGCATATCTGCTAGTGACCTTGAAGTATGCCAAATACCTGGCGGCGGTACGGAGAATGCAAGCGTCAATTACCCGTGTATACGAACTTGTACCAGTGACCTCAGCCCCAGGTAGTGGCGGTGCGTGTGTAATCCGCGGGCCCTGCGACACTTGAGACCACTTGAGACAATTTTGCCAGCGAATGGATTACCAAACCTGCGCAGCGCTACCTGCCGCGCATGTACCTGCTCCCTTAGCCGCGGCTCCCCGGATGTGTCTGTCGGCAGATTCTCGCAGGGCCTGGCTGACTCTACGAGCATGTAGGTACGTACTCGTACTAGCAGCTGCGCTCGCAAGGCCGAAGATGCCCTTTTTTTCGCCGGTGGGGCTCGCATCGCATCGATTGTCCACGCCCCTCCCCCCTCGCTTCTACACACCCTCCCTCCATCAGCATGTCACCCCTCCCTCCACCTCCGAGTGTCTGCGTCGACTCTTGACGAAACCGGTCGACCCGGTGGAGGGCCCTTGGACGATATAAAGAGAAAGCATTTCGCCACATCGCCGTCAGATCGAACTTGCAAATACGCCCCCATACAATCTCCAACTCAACTCAACCATGCTATCTGTGGACCACAACTACAACTCATCACAACAATATCAGCGCTTTCAACAACAACAACAGCAACAGCACCAGTATAACAACATCACCAACAACAACCTGAATAACCATCATCAGACAGAGCTGGACGACTTCACCTTTGGCAACTCGACCGACTTTGACTTCTCGACCTCGACCTTCCCCTCAACCGAGCTCTCTGCGTCCAATCTCGAGTATCTCAACGCCGCAATCGCCTCTGCGTTTTCGTCTGACTCGATGCGGCCCGAATCCTGGGACGCCGCCGCTCGCTTCTCAACTCCCAAGTTTGGTCGACTTCCCCATCAACGAGAATCCTCTCTGTCTTCTCTGGGATCTACAGGGCCGGCGTCGCCCTTCAACTCGCACATCGCGAACCCCCACATCGCCGTCACTGACGCCAATGGTGACGGCTTCATGGACATGCACTCGCACGACATGACCATGAGCTCAGGCCCTTACTACCAGCTGGCCGCCAAGACGATGCCTCCCTACTCAAACTTCCACCACCTCGACAACGCCTCTGTCAGCGAGATGGCATATCCAGTCTCCATCCCGACCAACAGCCACCACAATCTGCGACAGGATCGCAACCTCCTCCCCGCCCCCGAGTTTGCAAATGGCTTGACCCGATCACATCCTGCATCCGTGGCAAGCTCAATAGCAGGCGACTCGCCGGCTACTCCAGTCACAGGAGAGGTTGATCTCTCTGACAGAAGAAGGCAAGGTAGGCGCCGACCTCTCAACACCAACAACCAGCCGATTGACGACCAAGACTCATCATATTGGTACGCAGGTCATGGCAACGGAACTGTCCCCAAACTCGACCGCACGATGACAGACGTCTACGGCGATGAGTTGTACAACCCCAACTTCACCATCACCTCATCGCCACAGCAGAGCCAAGTGACTGCTGCGCCCAGCGACGTCTTCAACCAGCGCATCAGTGCCGCGAATAGCCAGCACCTCAGCACAATCAGGCATTCGCCTACGTCAAGCATTTCTCGAGACATTTCTCCCTTCCGCCATGGGTCTCCACTTGCTCCTTCGCCACTTCACGACTGGGCTTCCTCCCATGGTGCCGTGGCCATGAATTCACAGCCGCGCATGCCGGGCCAGGACCGCAATGGCCAGCACGATGCCCACTTCTTCCAGCAGCAGATGACCAAGACGACACAGCCCGGAACGCCCCAGACCATTTCTCCCAAGGATGCCGTCCTTGAGTTTAACGAGTCTGGAGAGGATTCCAACATGCCCCTGTTCTCGCACACGCCAATCAACTTTGGCATGGACCACATGGGCAGGATACTGCCCGAGGGAAGCGTCAATGGCCACTCATCAGCGGCACCCAACTACGGCCAGGGGGATCACGCAGGTCACATGCACAACATGCCTCAGGTACCTCAGCGATACCCATTTATCGCCTATCCGCCACACAGCCAAGACGCATCAGCATCCCAATTGAGCTCTGCAGAGTCTAATTCCACTGGGTCTGCGGCTTACAACACTCCCGCTCCCCAGAGCCGCCCTGCCGGCGCCAATGCTGATGGAGGCACTTATACCTGCACATATCACGGCTGCACACTACGGTTTGAGACGCCCAACTTGCTACAGAAGCACAAGCGTGAAGGCCACAGACAGTCGCACGGACTTGCCGGTGCTACTCGGCCACACCACGATCACATGGGTATGACCTCGAGCCTGCTCAACAGCCAGGCCGGACCCCATCGCTGTGACCGCATCAACCCAAGCACTGGCAAGCCCTGCAATACCATCTTCTCGCGGCCCTACGACTTGACCCGGCACGAGGATACCATTCACAATGCCAAGAAGCAAAAGGTGCACTGCAACCTGTGTACCGAGGAGAAGACATTCAGTCGCGCTGATGCGCTTACGAGACACTACCGAGTTTGTCACCCTGATGTTGAGCTCCCCGGCAAGCACCGACGACGCGGTGGAGCTTAATCTGAACGGGGAGCGAGACATGCAACGGGAAGTTTGTTTCATTGCAGCCAACCCAAAAAACCGATTACAGTGGCATTTTTGGCTGTATGACGTTTTGCATGGGCGCGAAAGGGGGGAAACAGCATCAGCCAACGTCAATCAACGTCAACGACAGCGATGGCGCACAGTTGGAGGGCACGCAAATCGAAGATGGACGATCCTGGCGCTCTCCAAGCTTTCTCTGCGGGGAAAGGTGCGCTTCGTTGGAGACTTCAGGCTGGACGGCAGAGCCAATGAGAAGGCTCCAGTATCTTCTTTGGCGTTCTTCTCCCTAGCTGTCCGGTCCCAGCGGTCGCCGAGTGGGTCTCAGGGTCCTGCTGCAGCTGCAGGGTCTTGGTTGGTGAGCAAGCGGCGCTGACGTCACGCTACCTCATACCACCTCCACCGCTGACATCACCCACGTCTGCTCGTGCCCTGATTTCATCTCGGTCTCGATGGCCCTGCTTGCTGCAATGGCTGGGGAATGACCGCAATGACGACAGCTCTGGCTGATGTTGTGCGTTGAATGATGCTACGAAGCAGATGGAAGCTCCTCGCGATCATCCTCGCAGAGCTCATCGCGCCAATCCGCTTCCGGCTTCAAACTTGGTATTCAACCAAGTCTATTCTCACACCCTCCCTGGCGATTGACCGTTTCTGCTTCAACGATGCTACGCGATCATGATGTACTGTACACCACAATTGCTTCTATTTTCTGCGCTTGCTTTTGTGCCAGCTTTTTTTTCTTTCTGATTTGATTCCCTTTGTTCACTTTTGTCTTTGATGATCGCGGTTGTGCATCCTTGGCTTTCATCATCATTGTACTACTTCCGGTTTCTTACTTCATTTTTTTGTTGCACATTGGGAAAGCGGGGCCGCATATGGAAAGGCGGCAAAGGATATTCGGATTTCATTATTGTTTTAGACCACTCAGCAACTCTGCTTTGCAAGCATAATCGATTCGATTCACTTCTTTTTCCTTTGTTGGGGAAAGTGTATTATCACAAGATCAACGGTTCGCCAGACTGGATTCTCATTACGGACCAATGCATTCGAATGTTTTACAAAAACAAGAAATGGGATTGACATTCATGAGGGCGAAGGCGCATATGCAGGGCTAAACATTGAGTGGGTTACTCTTTGAAGGGAAGCAGATGTTTTTTTCTCTTTTTTCACTTTAATCTTTATTTCCTTTGTTGCTTTTTTTCCCTTTTCTTACATGTGGACCACTTTGGTTGGAATATAGACAAAAAGAAATCATGTATACTAGTCTTACCATTTCATCATGGCAATAAATTGAAAGCCCCATGAAGTAATTTTACCTTCTTCCATCTACAATGAACTGTGAAATACCCCGGATTTGATGCACGTGCCATTTTATGCAGGATCAGTAGTTTTTCCAACATTCTCATCGTACGAGTATTTCTTAGTGCAGGGTATACGAGAGTACCTGGGACGGCGGAACACGTTTTGTTCTCCACTGGCTCTTTTAGTACGTAGCCCTACCCGTTACGGCGGCGCACGAACTGGTCACGTGCCCCTCTTTGTAAAGGTCGTTAGTCAGGTCTTTTGAGGCGTGGCTTTGGCATGTGACTTGCGGTGGTGGTGGTGGTGGATTGAAAGGACATGGAGGCCTACGAGTATACGAGTACGAGATGACTCTTTCGGGGGGTGTTTGTTTAGTGGTGAGGTTTGGATTGAAAGAGTCATGTAGGTAATTTAAATTAATTTGCGTTTTCTTTTTAAGTGAATGAATCATTGGGTGTGGTTTGTAGTTTGCGGTTTGGTTGGAGGGTTCTTTTGTCTTGACTAGCGGGGTTTGCGTGGATGGTGAGTCAGGTACGGACCCCGAAGGCGGTTAATGTCTGAAAGGGCTGGGGAAGGGATTGGTTGAGGTGAAATGATTTGTGTAATGGGGATATGACAAAGGGAAGGCAGATGTTGTGCTGATGAGTCGGATTACGTGGATATGATTTGGGTGCTTTGTTGAGTTTGTATGTGGCTGGATTTTTGAAGTGAATGAGGGTATCTTGGCGGGTTTGGGATGCGGTTGGAGGTTATGCCGGGTTTGGCAGCCAAGGCTCAGATGATGTTGCCTTGTATGTTTGTGGAAGATGGAATAGAGGTATATGCTTGAAGCGTAGATGTAATTGACTGAAATAAATCTTGCCATGGAACGCACCCAGTTGTCAACAAGCTGTGTTGGTTGCTGCGTGTACTACTAGACAGTACGCATGGTAGTGGACTTGTAGTACCTTGAGTATCTGCTTTTTGCTAGTATCGCTATTCTCTTCGAATGTCTGCCACTGTAGCCATGTTTATTTGGGATTTGGTAAAATTTACTACTTTTGATCGTGAAATCCGGTTGCTGGACAGCGAACTTGAGTGCTGAATACATGTAGCCACTTCATAACACTTTGAACTAATGTAGTTGGAGTAAAGGGGATGGCGCACTACATATCCAATCACTTTCATAATTCATCTACTATTTTAATACTTTGCAACTCAGATTTGAATCTTTTTCGTACGTATTGTGATTGAGATTGTTGGTTCCCAATAGTCATCATCCTATTCACAGCCATACAGTGCAATCATCCAATACCGTATCTGGCGCAAACATTCCACCGGCACCAGCAAAAGCTCTACAACAACCGCTCGCCTGCACAGCTGCGCACACTGCTCCCGAGTCACCAGCCTCCCTTCTCTCACGCCAACTTCCTTCAGAATTTTGGCAACAGAGTCCTCCAGTCCCCGTGCGCGTTGGGAGATGGCTCTACCTTTCTCGGTTGCGGCCTTGAATTCGGGCGTGCCCATCTGCACCGCCTGCGAGATGAGAGCTTGCTCAATCGTCGAATAGGCACTCACGCGAATCACAGTGGAGTGCTCCGTGCTCGATGAACTTGTTGACGTCTCCTCGTGGTAGTCGCCGAGCCATGTTTCCACGTCGATATTCACCCTCTTTGTTTCCGACTCGCTGCGGGAACTCGCATCCGTGCTGAAGAGGACCGATGTGTCGCCTCCAATACGATAGCCGCCGACGTAGAAGTCGCCGTATATGGCGCTGAACGCATCAATGCCCTGACCATACAACACGTCAAAGGCATCTGGTGAGAGCTCTGGAGGACGCATAAAAGCCACCGTGCCGGCGCGGTAACTCGTGGTGACTGAGGCTTTGTTTGAGTCCCGGTTCTCCATGACATCTTGATCATAGTGGACGGAGACGCTGGCTTCGAGACAAGGCATCTCAATACCGACACCCGCGCCAACGCTGAGATGGTCCGTTGATGCGGACGAGCTCATCACCTCGGAGGACCTGAAGCTGCAGTTGCCATCATTTGCCGTAAACTCTATCGGCGCAGAGATGAGAGAATCCGTGTCCCACGCCGACTGCATGGAGAATGGGTTCTCGCCGTTGGCCGTGGCCGCTGAGCGGAAGAACATGCCTAGGGGAAGGACGCGGGCCTGCCATGGGAGCCGGATCGGGGACCGCGTGAGGGACTGCTGGACCACGCGGGGGATGAGCGGGTCGAACTCATCGGGGTCGAGGGTATCAGCTGTCAGAGGGGCCGGTTTGCTAGCTTTGGCGATTCCAGAGACTGGCATGGCTGCTCATGCATGGTGTTGGTTGAGAGGCAGGAGGGACTGACGAGGTCTTCAAACGTTGAGCGGCCCGGAGTTCAGAAAGTACTGTACGTCTTCTTCTGAAACTAATCTGATTGGAAATGTATGTTGGAGCTTTCACGGCTCCAGTATCTCACAGACTACAGCCGCCCCCCACAGTCTATCCTTAGCCGCCGCTTTTGCGTTCTAGACTGGGAGGGACAAGGATGTGAAGCCAGCTGAGAGCTCTTGGCTGCCCGCAGAGGAGGCAAATATCATGGCGTCGCAGCTTTTTACAAAGGACTACAACAACAACATCAATTTTAAGCCGAGCCCACCTTTCTTCGGGACTGCCCTTAAGCGTCGGAATTACCCGAGTGTGCTGGTGTTGTGCCGGCGGCTGAGGTTACCTGTCACTTTTTGAAGCCATTCTCGGAAAGAAAAAAGCTGACTTGTGGGGAAGAGGGATTCAGCTCTCGCAGATGCGCCAACATCATTTGCTGATATTCAGCGATCAGCACTCGTATTATATCCTACCTGCATCGGGCTCACATCCTGCAGGTGGCCTTTGAAAATGGCACTATCAAAATTTGGCCCGCTGCCTGGCATGATATCCCTGTCAAATATTGGCAATAGTCGCAAGCTCCATCAACGCTGTTAAAGTACGGGAACGGTAAAATGGACAGCCATGGAGGGTCTTACCAGAGGTTTAGTTGAAAAACATTGGGCTCAATCTCTTGTCGGATTTCATCTGGTTTTAGATTTGAGAATCTGCTTCGTTTGTTTTTGGTCGTGTGTGTTTGGCGTTGTGCAATCATGTCTCTGAGTCTTGCGCCTTACAACAATGGCATGCGCCTTGGTAAGTTGTTCGCACATCACCCATGATTTCCCCTACGTAGACCACTGACAGACATGATGTAGGCCAAGGGTAGGCTCTGCAATTGGACTTAAAAAAGATGACGAATCTGACAGCAGCAGCTTCAATTCGTACACACAGCAAATTTGTATTGACGACGCTGTTGTAATTGATCCCGACCGCATCGATAACGCGGTTACCAACGATGGCTTTACCATGCGAGAGCTTCGGTACGGTATTGGTGCACGAGCTAATGCCGCCCGCGCCGCCGTTGAAGATCAGTCTGAAGACGACGATGAGGACGAGGACGGGATTCAACCTCAGCGTCAACTACCCGGAGTGGCTCCAACACCGGCTGTTTTGACAGGAACTGATGCCTCGGGTGGGACACCAGCCATGATAGGACCTGCGCCTCCAACAGCTCTTGACAGTATGGCAATTCAGCTAAATCAAGATGTCAAGACGATAGCCAAGCTTGTCGAGGACATTGCCAGGCTTGAGTCCGCCATCGAGGAAGCGGTTAGCCCCGGCAGTGACGATACAAAACGAGATGCTCTGCTTCTCGAAAAGAAGCGGATGCGTCTTGCTCGCCTCAAAACGAATGGAACTAGCCTAAAGAGTAAGAATCCTCGTGGTGCTGCACGAGAGCTGTCTACGCGTGGCCCGAGCCAAATCGTCACGTATAGTTCACGCTTTGTGAATAAAATTAGGTATTTGATCACTTCGTTTATCTGTCTTGTGTTGATATAACTAATACTTCCTAGTGAAATAACTGACGATATGAACATCTCTGGATCTCTTTCGATTAAGTATGGTAGCATTGGTGGCTCCGGCAAAGGCTCTTTTATTGATACAGACAAATTTAAGGAGAGTGATCTCAACTTTTTCATCTCCGTCAAGGTCATCAACCAAAGCATCAACATCAAGGATGCCCTTGTTTTCCAGGGCCTTCCCTCGGTGAACAAGGATAACTTTCGCTCCGTCTTTGGAGACTGCTTCATATCGGGGTTTCTAGAAGGCGGTGAATTTAACGCGCTTGTAAGCATGAAAGTCTTGAATAAGGACAAGCGCACGGCTGTCAAAGCCCAGTAAATACCCCCCTTCTTGTTAACACTTTGCTGTAACGGCGCATGATTAACTGACATTGGAACAGAGCAGAAATCGCTTTGAGCGCTGGAGCTGCGGACATCAAAGCTCAGGCCAGTGTTGACATGAGCAAGTCCAACTTTTCGTCCCAGACGGAGACGACCGTTCAGGTCGGCTGGTCGGGTGGCGGCCACATCAAGCCGGGTAACACAAACCACCTTTGCCTTTTCTGCTCGGTATTCTGATTAGATACAGTGGATCAACTTTGGACGATCCAAACTTTGATGGAGACCGCTGCCAAGTTCCCCGACCTCGTCGCGAACTCCCCCCAGCGTACTTAGTGAGTCACCTCAGTAACGTTTACCAAACTACCGAAGGTTGTCTAATTCTTCAGTGCTATCCTCACCAAGTACGAGTCTCTTCGGAGTTACATGGCCCTGAAGCCCCCGGAGCTTAAGCCGATGTATTACGAAAATGCAGCCATCTACACCAACTCTCTGCTGGACGCTTACATGGACTACAAGAACGTACGTCTTTCGTTTTCCACAAGAAGTTTATTTACGGCTAGCTGATTCAAGTAGATATACCGTACCCTCGGAACTCAACTTTTTGACATCCAAGCCGGCACGAAGAAATTTGGAGAATGGGGTCAAGATGTGATTAAATTTGCTGATTCCTCTACCCTTATCGAGACCACCGACGAGACCCCTTTCCCTGCGACCATTAAGGGGCTTGACCTGGCCCGCCGTGCTTGCCGGTTCCAGATGGTCAAGATTGTCAAGGAAATCGATGCAATCGAGGAACGTCCGGACTATGCCGCCGATGAAAAGCGTCCAGAGGCCATACAGAGCACCATCATCTTTCGCGAGCGACTTCCCACTGTCAAAGAAAAGGAAAAAGTACCATATCGTGAGATTTTCGGAACTAATGCCCCTTACCCTTCTTTGCTTGAGCGTGTCGACGGCGACGGTACGACTGACGACGAAGATGCCAAGGCAAAGAGCTACGCAGTAGACCAACCTGACGTCGGCGTGTTCCAAAAGCTGGCACCTATGGTTGGTTCTGCCCAAGGCACTCTCTTCTGCAACTTGGATTTCGTCAAACCTGATTTCAGCCTACGCACCATTTCCGTCGACGTCAACGACGGCGTGGTTACGGGCATCAGTGCCCGATATACCAACGGCCTTTTAGCTGCCGTGGGGACGGCCGGAGGTAATTACAGGGCTTCACTTACGGTGCACCATGAAGACGGCGAGAAGATTATTGCCTGCTCAATTGAGACGGGCCGCGTCCGGGGTCTAGACAATGCTCCGCTCCGCGTAACCGCTGTTCGGCTTTACACCAACCGTGGGCCGGATCTCTTGGGCAATTCGGAAGACTGGAAGCCTGCCGTGAACGGAGAGGGCATCCGTGATGGTATTCAATTCGAGAATCTCTCCATGAAGCACTTTGACCCTCTGCTCGTCAATGCTCAGATCAAAGGGTTCTGGGGTTACGGCACCACAACGCCTCAAATCAATTCCAAGAGCGGCATCTTCCGTCTGGCCCCGATCTGGGGTAACAAAGTGGTTTGTTTTTTTACGCCGCATCGTCTCCGTGGATTTTTTTTTTTACTGACATTGACGCTTTAGAGTACCGCTGCCGCTGTGGGCAACCCCATGGAGGATACAATCGACCCGTCTACAGTCACAACCGATGCAGAGGCTCGCTACTTCAGTGGTTACAGGCATCTAGCCTGGCGAGGGACCGTAGCTGGTCGGTGTGGCACATTCCAGCACAATTTCTCCAAGCCGTTACCCATTGTCCCCACGGTCATCTACGGCTTCCTCGCCATTGATGTTACCAACGTCAACGGCCCTCGTGTTGCCCTTAGTCTCCCGTCTGTCTCAGAAACGGGATATACCTTGTCGGCCAAGTCCTTCTTGCACGGCACGCTAAATCTCGAGGCCAGCGCCATGGTCCTGCCAAACGGCAAGATTCCCTTCCAGCATGGTTATGTTGACGCAAGTGACAACCCTGGCGGCCGTGCGGCGAATCAGAATGCAACGATCTCAGTCACGTTTAGCAAGCGTTTCAAAGAACAGCCAAAGGTTATTGTCTGGTTCACAGAGATTTCGCAGCCACACACTCGCAAGTACCTCTGGACATATACCAGCAATGTCACGGCTGTAGGGATGACTGTCCATATTGACACTTGGGACAACAGTGAGTTTGAAGTGGCGCGTGTCGGGTGGTTGGCATGGCCGGCCGAGTGTGACGGCAAGTCAGTCAGGGCTGGGAATGAACGGTTCATCAAGGACCAGGCGGCGACCGAGCAGACTTGGTACAACGGCAGCTTTAGCAAAGAGCCAAAAGTGTTTATCGGTATCAACTACATTGACTTTCCGGGAGATCCAACTGTCCCGGGTTCTCTGCCGGTATTTGGAAAGCTCGAGTGGGCGACTAAGGACAAGGTGCGTTGGCATGGAGGAACGTGGGGTGATACGATCATGACCGAGATGCGCTTTGCCTGGCTTGCGGTAGAGTAAGATGCATGTTTTTTTGCTTTCTTGCTATATTCAAATGTGCAGTATGTCAAGCTTAGTACATGTAGTCTAATGGCCCTGACGACAAGCACTGTACATCCCACAGGCATCTAAATTGTGACTTTGGTATACTTTTCTATGTGTGTTTGGCAATTTGATGATCAGTACCAAGCTAACAAATTAGATGCCTGCGGGGTGTATTGTCTACAATGTGCATTGTATTTTGTGTATATCCACGTTACAACCCCAATGTGCCAACTATACAATTCCACCCTCTCGAGAGATGAGCGTAAAATATCTGTATATGAATCAGTAGCCACCGGGAAGACAAATTGTAGCTACGCTATAATCCTTCCGAGGGGAGTGGCGTGCTGAATGAAGGCGTTTGCCATCCCAGCCCAGAAACTATTACATGCCTGTCCTGTCCTGTCCGGGCCGACGCGAGAGCGCCACACCTACTTCCATGCGTGGGAGCGGGAAGTGGACGGAGCTGTAAATGCTAGTTCCAAGCGCTATTGACAATAGCTTACTCTTGGCCTGTAAACATCCTTGCACGAAGATGTGGACCACTGAAAGCATCCGATGTTCAGCTGTATAGTCGACACAGGAATGCCTCTTACGACTACATGTAGTTCAGCCTCACATGTGTATCGTTTTTTTTATTTTATTTTATTTTATTTTTTAAACACTATGGTACCGAGTTTTACATGAACGAGGATGCCCAGACCTGTTGTTTGTTGAATTGAAATATTGTCTTCTGCAACGTTTGCCAACTGCTGAAGCCATAGTCTCATCAACATGAAGGCCCCAACGGACGACAACACGAACGGCCGTATATACAATACGAGAAGTCGCAAAAATGGAAACGCGGCGGAAAAGCCTAAATTTGATGAGTTTGAGAATGTGAACGGCGGGAAGAAGAAAAAGGCCACTAGGAACAAGAAGACGGACAGTGCAGAACAGACAACGGCGAGGGCAAATAAGAAGAAGACCACGAGTACCATAGCCGGCAACATAACCCCGGATGAAGCGCTGCACAACACATATGCACATGATAGCAATAACCAGCATATTGGCAACCCCATACAGCTGGACAACATTTACGTGGATACAGGTACCAATGACCAAGTTATTGGCAACATCAGCCTAAATCTGTCAGTGGACAACAGTCAACCTGAGAGTGGCCCCTCGTAACAGACAGAGCTAACTAGAGAACTTGGGTTAACAGTTTGGCCAATCCTTCCCCTTGGAAAGTGGTTAATTATCAGATCCCCGTGCCGATCGGCGACTGTTCCGCACACTTCCTTGTTGATAAGTTGACGGGAACTGTGCAAAGGGCGTTTCTTATGGATGGCGGCACCAACGCGGGCATTTATGCCGCCTGGGCCCAAATCATGAAGGCCCTTCGTTTCATCGACCTCGAATTGGGCAGTGGCTGGACGTTTGACTCCTGGGTGGTTACTCACTGGGATGCGGACCACTTTCGCGGCGTTAAGGATCTGCTTGTCAATAATGAGATCCAGTTCACGCGTTGTTACCGTAATGGAGCCAACGTCACCAAGGGCGGCCCTGGAAACTTTGCGTCTCTTTATTTCAACCCTAAGCCTGTGCTATTATGCGGAGCATGGGACACCAAAGCCATGTTCAAGGGAGGAGGCGACTTCTTGCGTCTTTTTGTGAAGGAGGATAAATGTCAGCTCTGGGAAGGCTTGAAAGAAGCCAAACAGAGGAGTCCCGAGGGACAAACGCTGCTCAGGTGTATATGGGGCCAAGCCCTCATAGGCCTTGACCTTTTCACTCGCAGTTTCTACTTCGACCACGAAACGGGACTACCGAGCTACAAAGAGACTCGAGGAATCAGCATGCGGCTAGAATCTGACGGAAATGACCCGGTTTCCAAAAACACGCCGCGTTTCTGTGTGGTGGGCGCAAATGGATACGGGATTGGAATGCCAATCGCTTGCAAATCGAAACCAACACGCAACGAGACGTCTATTCTTGCTCTCCTGTACTGGACGGGCCAGGACTTCTGTTCGTACTACACGGGCGGAGATGGCCACCCGAAGGTAGTCAAAGAGCCTGTACAGGAGTGGTTCAAGAAGCGTTGGCCTGGGGGTGACGTGGAAATGGTCAAGTTGGATCACCATGGATCAACAGGGGAGAATCTTGGAAAAATTCCCCATGCAGAAGGCGAGGACAAAAAAATTGAAGAAGAGGAAACCCCGTCGGAGTCAGATACTGACTCGGAGGCCGAGATGGAGGAGGAAAACTCAAAGAAAACGGACGATCTGGAGATAGAGGTGACTAACGATCAAGAAAAGGCGATGAAAGATGCCAAAGAGATTGGCATAGTCATCGATTATATGAAGCCTAGCAAGGTACTCGTTACGCCAGGAACCCGCCACGGTCACCCCAGTAAGCCCCCTTTCTCCGCCGATTAACGGAAGTGCTTATGATGAAGCTAACGATGAGGTCTTTCTTTCGGCAGCTTGGGATGTTCTGATTATTCTAAGAAGCTATTTTGAAGAGCTGTCTAAAAACATCAGCAGCCAAGGCCTAAACAATAAACAGGCTGAAAGAGGACAAGGATTATTCTCGACTCGCTCAGTGTACTGGCTCAGCAAAGGCGAAGTTTCTTACAAGGACATTAACTTTAAGCATGTACTTGGAGCCGTTATGCAAAATCGGCTGGAAAGTGCTGAAGAAGACTCTAAGATGCTGGAAGAAAAGGATAAGAAAGATTCGAACGATGCTAACAAAGGGGATCAAGACATTGAAGAAGAAGATGAGGAAGTCAATGAAGGAATGTTGCGTATGGCCGACGCTAAGGAAAGAATCAAGGCCCAGGATAACTGGGCGAATTGGAGAAAAGTATACTTCAAATACTTACTCGACCATGCTGCAGACGACGGGGCCAACTACTATAAGAAAAATGGCGACGTTAATAAGGACGCCGTTAACTTGGCTATAGCCAAGAAGATTAAAAAATATGATAAGGAGAGGAGAGAAGAGGTGTGTCTTGGCCCTAGAAGTATGAGTGACTCAATTACTAGGGGTCATATATCGCTAACGCATTGACATATAACAGATATACAATGACGAGCCGCTCGAAGAAGGAAGTGAGGAAGCCATCTTGTACGAACTGGTGGGAGCATTCTGGGAGTTGATCGAGGCTACTGATGATGCACAGCTGGAGGGAGTGGAAGATTTCGAGGAAATGTGCTGGCAGCCTCTTGTGGCAACTGAAACTGAAGACCCGCACTTTCTCATCCGATTTGAGTTTGGCGAAGAGAGAAAAGATACTGCTTTAAAGGTGTTTGATGCGAGCGGCCAGTATGAATATGAGGAGGGCAGCACACAAAGCCAGAAGAAGGAAATTAAACAAAGCAACAGCAAGAGACCTCAACGAAGCATTAATAAGGGAAGCATACACGAGGAAAGTAAAGAACAGGAAAGTATACATGACGAAAACATTCAAGAGGAAATCATACAACGCCACAGCAAAACTGCGACGGGGTTGATCATCAAGGACGAAAAGGACGAACGCAACCCCTGGACCAAGCACGCATATGGCGATTGTGATATCGCATCCATGTTGTCCGCCATTTCGCTCAATACCGTGGCCGATTTCAGAATGGCTGCTCGCATTAGGAAGTCAACTAAGAAAGAATTTACAAAAGGAGATTCGAAAAATATGATTTACAAATATTACGCCAAGCGACCGAATGCTAAGGCCGGAATCGAGGAAATGATCGAGTGGAATGAGCAAAAAAGACACGGGAATACCAGCAGGTAAGCGGACATCTCAATTTGGCGTCGCAGATGAAGTCATGGCAGTGAGCAAAAGTCTAACAAATATGGGCCCAGGAGAATAAAGGAGGAAATTGAGAAAGAGAAAGGGAAAAAGAAAGAGACTGAGGGTTTTAAGAAGATAATTACCAAGAGAGAAGTCAAAAAGGAGCAAAAGGGCTCTCGTGGCAAAGATCACAAAGTCACATCAAGGAAAGGAAAGAAAGACAAGAAAGGACAGCATTGAGTCAGGAAATAGGCGATTGATGAGGTAGTTGCTCAGTCTTGAGCTGGAAAGTGTGTTTCTTCTTCTTACTATTGATTCAATGAAGTAAGCATGTGGAAGGAAGCCAATGTGAGAATATTCTTCTAAGTTACTAGTAACCACGAATGTTTTACTAGGTATTCGCAGATGAATTGAACCGATTCAGGCATGTATGGGCATGTAAATGTATCATCTTACAAGCAGCCAAAGGCTTTCAAGTAGCGTTATTACATGCACGAATTCAGCCGCCCAAAAACCCCACCACACCACAGCATATACGCACTTAAACTTGGGCAAACACACATCCGCACACACACACATAAAAAAAAAAAAAAGAGAAAAGAAGAAGTAAAAAGAAAACCAAAAAACATACAACAGCCGGTGTTCGCTGATGGTCACCCACTCAACTACTAATCTGCCGGTTAGAGGCTTATCTATGGGGGAGCAGACGGGACCCCGAGTTCTCCTCTACCTATGGTCGTATGTGCTTATTATTCTTTCTCGCAAGGTTATATGTGATGTTGAGGCACTCTACTTCTGTGACGTAAATACCCTAACAATCTAGAATTCGCAAAGAAACTCAGTCTCTGGCTAAAGTTATAGAACATATAGAGAGATTTGGAACACCAACGGCTAGTGGTATTCGCAGTGGAGATTGTAATGATTGTATTAGTGGGAATGTCTACATGTATAAGTGATGGTGAGTGCCTAGCTCAAGGCTATTGCGCAGCTTTTGTAAACATTCCCTGTTTCTCCCCCCGCCTGATGTATTCTATCAATACGTCGTTATTGACACCCTGCGACTCTTGCAATGTCTTTGAGTAGTATATTGCTTTCTTCGTATCTAGTCGAATCTCTCCAAGAGCTAAGTCTTGGAAATCGTTGGTGAGGAAATCGATTAGGGAGTCGAATACACCTAGACTTAATACCTTACGGAGCCATTCCTGGTAGGGCATCTTCCTGTCAGGAGAGAGGCCTAGCGCATCTACCAGTGTGTTCATGATGCTATCTGCATTTTGCTGCACGGGGTTCTCGACATGTAGCACCAAAGGTACCTTATCGTGCTGGAATAGAATGTCGATCAAAGAGCGACTGGCTCGATCGACTGGCAACCAAGATATTTCGTACGATATGTCAGTAAACAGCACCTGGAATCAAGGACATGATTGGCTTACTCCTTCAAGTTGAGGCATGGCTTCAATGAGATTACTCGCCTTCAATAATGCCGGAATATACTCCGACGACTTCCATATTCCCGGCGATGCCTCCGGCCCACAAAGTTGGCCAATTCGTACAATAATAGGCTCAATTTCGTCTGGGAAGTGGCGACCAACATGGCCGAGCAAACGTTCACATACCCATTTAGCCTCTGCATAGCCCATGGGTACCACTGTCTCCGGACTCTGCATTTCTTCCTCTGGCACGGTGATTGATGAAGACGAAGCAGAGAACTCTTTGCCATAGTTCCTGACAACCGCTATGGAAGAGGCAAACGAAAGTCTTGCCGGTGGCTGCCTTCTGGCTCCTTTAGAGGTGTGGGCTGCTCTCGCGAGATTGATCAGGGCCTCGACCATTTTGATCCTCTTCACCGGCAACGACCTGATCTGACCAACCCCGTCATCATCGTACCTGGAGAATTCTGCTGTACTAGAGCCATAACAGATCGCACGAACTGCACTAGGGAGTACGTCTTGCAGTGGCCCGTCGCTGATGCTGGGTTCGAAAGACATTACCCTCTAAACCCATCGAAGTCGGGTTCAACTTCATTGGAGCAAATTTCATCTTAAATGTCATCCTTTCAATACAGCATTATTGCAACTTCACAGCATGTACTCAGGAGTATTCCCTGGACGGAACAGTAGATGAGATGCACGTCAAACAACGACGCTTCAGCCAAGCGGAAAGCCGTACGTCTTACGTTGGCCACGGAATAATAGTACCGGAATAGGCTCCGGAATAGGCCCCTCGAATAAACTTTGCGACAAAAGCCGTGCGGGGATGATGAAACCATTGTTCTGAGGAGTCCATGTGAATAACAGGAATGCAGTCGATGACTCCGGAATTGATCATGGCACTGGATCCGTCGTCTCCATGTTGTTCGGTAGCGAATACTGCCCTTCACGGAACTTCAACAGGATGCAGGAATCACTTGCCGATTAGCTGAGTTTGGCATCAAAAATTTCTCTACCTCAGTAAACTAATCTTTATTCGGTCTTTCGATCTACCGCAAGATCGAATGATGGCTTTAGAGCGCCCCATGCATTGTCTGAATAATCTGGCTGAACCTTTTTGCACTCATGAAGACCCCAGTCTGTTACACCCATCATGAAGCAGCTCTCAAACATGAATGCCATACTGCCGTCTCCAACCTTGACGGGTTTCAAGTCCTCATTAGATGCTTTTTCATGGACCTCTGCGTCCGGTCCATGGCCACTCATAATGTTATGCAGGCTCGCGCCTGCGGGACTAAAACCTCGCTCCTTACCATCATAGATTCCGTCAATAAGTCCCATGAACTCCGACATGGTGTTCCGGTGAAACTCAGGAGGTCGAAATGTATCTTCAGCCACTAACCATCGAGGCGGGAAAATTACAAAGTCGGCAACTGCCGTTCCCTGGTGATCCGATGGAGCTGTGAGTACTGTGAAGATACTTGGATCGGGATGGTCATATGAAACCGTGCCAATGGTGTTGTAACGGCCAAGATCATATTTATAGGGATAGTAGGTACCATGCCATGCGACTACGTCAAATGGTGTATGGTTGTGTTTTGCCGTAAAGAATTCGCCATTGAATTTGGTAATGTGGTGCCATTCGGTTTCTGTGTCGGCAGTATAATCGGCAACCGGAATTTGGAAATCTCGAGAATTAGCAAGGCCTTGAGAACCAATTGGCCCTAGCTCAGGAAGTTGGAAATGTCCTTGGTAAAGCTCGAGGATATACCCCCGAACCGAGCCTCCGGGGAGCGACACCCTATAGCGAGTCCCCCTTGGTATTACACAGATCTCTCTTGGGCGCACAAGAAGACGCCCGAGCTCTGTCTGGATGTCAAGAACTCCTTGTTGAGGAACTATAAGAAAATCTCCATCTGCGGATGAGAAGGCTTCGTTTGTTTCCATTGACTTTCCCGCTGCATATATCAAGATACCCAGACCCTGTTTCATGCAAGGGTTGCCGGCAGAGCAAACCAAATGCAGGGAATCAGTCCAATCAGCATTGACGTTGGTGTTGAATGGGTCCCAGCGAAGCTGGTTGGGAATATGATGCAACGGCTGACTGAATGAGGTGTTACCAAGTCGTTTGATCGGCTCAAACGGCTTGTGGGCGGCGCTGGGGAGAATGCGATACAGCCAGGACTGTAGATTCTCTCCGCGTGGCGCTGTGAATGCGGTGCCGGAAAACTTTTCTGCATAAAGGCCGTACGCAGGCTTTTGCGGTGACGTTGCGCCTACAGGAAGAGCACCCTTTACGGCTTCAGATCTATGTCTGTCAGCTACACTATCTTAAACCATGTTTCCGTTGGGCACGCACTCACTCATGATACGAGCCAAATCCGTGCAAGTAATCATACTTCTCGGCAACTTGGAATTTTGTGACGGGCATTTTTCTGCCTTCTATTGATGTTTTCTGAAAAATAGATAATCGCACCCGGGCGTAGTCGGTAACTCGAATGTATATTCACAGCTGGCTTGACTGGGCTGACGAACTTGGCGGGTGAACCAGAACCAAAGGCGGGCTCGTCTCCTTTAACAGTAAGTGCCATTTCGGACTCCAAAGTCTGCCGCGTTTTTGAATGCTTGGCGAATGAACTCTTGGAAAGCACTCTGAATAGCAATATTGGAAGGGATTCACGGAATGCACTCACGGAATACGCACACGGAATGGTCTCGCGGAATTGGGTCACGGAACCGGTCATGCAGACCCACGTACGGAAACTCCATACTCAAGTGCATATTGTTGGAGTGACGCAGCTGCTGAGGTGCGAAGCTCCAGCTGCGAAAGCTATGCGCTGGGCCTGTTAAATGTTCAATACTTCCAAGGAAGGTAATTCAATGGGTGTCATCTCTTAACTAAAAGACGTCTTAAGCATTAGCCGGAAACTCGAGATTCTACAGATCCCTGCTCAAGCAAGCACCAATCAATAGTTCCCACCGTTATTGGGTGAAGTGATCAAACTCGATGGATCAAATTACTGCAGCTCAGGTAGATTTTTTAGTGACCCAGAGACTCATAACTGCTAACATTGAATATTAGCAGCGACCTGAAAGGACTTTACATGTTGTTATTGATGAGGTTGGTGAGCTAGATTTTGCCCAAAACCACGATCTTGGGCCAGAACCTTTTGGCATGAACCGCGAACCAACAGTTATTTACAACACCTCATTCCTAGCTGCAGTTGACAAACACATAGTTAGCTTGCAACGAGCATTGCGCATATATGTCATTTGCTCAGGCTCATTGGCTAGGCATACCAAGTATCTCGAACAACTTACAAACACCCTAGGCGACAGATGCATTGGAGTCCGCACCGGAATGAAATCTCATACCAAATGGTCAGAAATTGTCGAGATAGCAAGAGAGGTAAAGACACTTCAGGCGGATATGATCATAACGCTTGGTGGTGGTAGCTTGACCGACGGCGCAAAAATTGTCGCTTTTGTAGGTGACAGCGATAAGAACCGGGCCTTCACAGTGCTGACCAGAGTCGCAGGCAGTTGCTAATGAAGCAATGGATATTGATTCTCTGCGAACTCTCACCCGAGACTATCAGGAAACGACAACGGTAAAATGTGAATCGCCAGCGATTCCGATCGTGGCTATTCCCACCACTCTGTCTGGCGCCGAATATAGTCCGTCCGCTGGAGGAACAGATGACGTCTCTTGCCATAAGGCAAGCTTCCTATGCAGGGCTCCTTCGCTCGTATTTCTCGACCCAAAGCTATCTGTCAAGGTTCCGCTGTCCTCCTGGCTAAGCAGTGGCATTCGTGCTGTCGACCACTGCGTGGAAACTATGTGCAACTCAAGTTCACCACCCAAAAATTTGGAAGATGCAGCAAAAGGTCTCACTTTGCTCGTGCGCGGCCTTTGCCGATCAAAATCCGACGAAAATGACTTAGGAGGCACGGCTCTTGTGTCAAATTGGGTGAGTATACGCAATGAGAGCAATCAAGTGTGTAACTCTTGGGGCCAGCCACGGGATTGGACACCAACTCGGGCCATTTGGTGTCGGCCACGGAAACACAAGCTGCGTTTTGCTCCCTGCTGTTTGCCTCTACAATCTCCCCGTTAATCGAGATGAACAGGAGGTTGTGAAGGAAACGCTCTTTGGTAATCTCCAGATAAGAACTATCCTTCACTCTCGTGGACTGAGCACCGCCGATACTTTAGGAGGGATTCTGGACGCATTATTGAGGGATTTAGAGATGCCAAGGAGTTTGCATGACGTCGGCTTTCAAGAAGAAAATCTGCACAAATTGGTTGCAAACTGTTTGAAAGATAAGTGGTGTCGAGGCAATCCTCGGCCGCTCACCACTGCTGAGCAAGTCCTTGACCTCCTCAAAGCAGTGCTGTAACAATACGGATCTTCGCCCATGACAGCAGTCCCTACAGACTCTGTTGACGAGACAGTCGCCCAGATTGCGAGCTTTAATGAAGACGAAATTATTGATATTGCTGAGGGCCTGCGACTTGCTGGACTCTCTGACGATGATATTCAGAAAGAGTACAAGAAATCTTTTGGTCATGATATGCCTCTCAAGTTTATCAAGCAAATTTTAATTAAGACTTAAGGGATCTTCAGGGCCTGTTATTTTGACTAAGCTTCATGTTGGTGGCTAAGCCGGGTCTAGCCTGAGTTCGTGGTATAAAAGAGGCATGTTTCCTCAAACTTGATAGCAATAACAAGACATTTTTTCCCTTCAAAATGACCCCTGGTTTTGCAGACGGCCTCGCTCCAACGGGAGCATAGCCGGGCCAACTAGATCAGTTGATTCCCTGACTTGTTCTCGTGCCATGGTCCTTATGGCGGTCAGACAAGCAGGGTTTTGTGTGTTTCAAGGTGCAGGTGCTTTCCTGTTACGTTCCGTTATACCGTAGCGCCAACAGGGCAAAAGAGTAGGCCAATAATCGCAATTGTAGCAATCATGGTGACGGACATCCGTATATGCCATGATATTCCGCACTTTCTGCTATAGCCTAAGTAGAGATCATGCGGCGATAATATGACCTATTTGCATGCTTATTTACGCAATTAAAAGGTTTGAAGAGATGCAAATTGATGATGTTGAACTACTTTATATGTAAGGTATATGAAATATGCTTTGACAGTTTACAGTTCAATTCCCAAGGTATCAGAACGACATCGATAACGTTATAGACATTTGGCAAAGCTTCCACACTTCATCTCGTTTGTACGAACTAGGGATCTCGTTGTGAGACTCTCTTCTGCCGCCACTTCATTCCTTTCAGACGGCTGGTTAAAACTGAAGCGCCACCCGTTGTTCCAATAAAAAGGGAAAACATGGTAAAGTACCAGCCATATCCCACTGCATTAATGAGCGGTTGAATAACAGCAGCTGAAGCGGCACTTAGTCCGCACCGCATGATCTGCCCTGAGGCATAGGCAGTGCTGGACATTTCGGGGAATATGTCCACAAGCAATGCACTGGCAGTGTGGCTCAACAAGGTTGATGTACCACATATAAAAAACTGAAGAACAATAGGCGCGGCAGGATGCAAACGGAAGTAGACCGCCCAGCCGTAGCCAATGACCAGAAGTACCTCGATCAGGATAAAGATAAAGCAATTCCTGTATCTAGCGGCCTCTATGGGGAAGTCTATTCGGAGTTTCGCGTTCTTCTCCCGAGGATCGACATTGTGATTTCTCGCAGTAATGGCGTAATTCCTGTCCACGAGCTTTCCGGCGATTATCCCTCCAATAGTCATTCCTGCCAATCCTGGTAATAAGACCAGCCCGATTTCAAGTTCGTTATACTTGTAAATTTTGTCGAAGATGACCGGAATTGCAACCTGGAACGTATAGTAGACGGAATATGATGAAGCCACCATCCAAAGCACAGCCACGGCATCTCTGTAAAGGATGATGCGAAATGCAGCGAAAGTGTTGGTAACTCGCCATGATCTCTTTTCCTTGCTCGGATGAGACTCGTCATGCCCGTCTTCTCTTTGAGGCCTCTTCTTTCGGAGCACTGACCACCACGTCCGACATGTTCCCACGGCTGGCACGCTGCCGTTCCCAACGACAGTCCGCGCAGTCTCGGGCAATGTAAATCCAACCAGCATCACACACAAAGCTGCGACAATAAACAAAGCAAGAAAAACCCATCTCACACCTCCGGTACTCAGAGCAACGGCGCCACCGACGACTGGCCCAACAGCGGAGATGCCGTTGCACGTCGACAGCATAGGGCCCAGCATACTCCCGCGTTCGGCAACAGGAGCAACATCGGCGACGATACCGTAGGAAATAGAAGGTATGGAAGATCCACCAATGCTCTGGAGGGCACGCAGTGCTAGCAAGGCCGGATAACTCGTGCGATTGAGAGCAAGGCCGAGGCTGGGGACCGCGTAGAGCGTCACAAGACCCAACAGCACGGGGCGGCGGCCGAAGCTGTCTGCCAGAGAGGCAAATAATGCCGGTGAAAGGGCCTGTGCGATTGCGTAGACGGTCACCGTGAGATTGATCGCCTGGATGGAAACGCGCAGCTGGGTGCTGAGGATGGGGATAAGGGGGAAGTAGATTGTCGCCGTCAAAGTTGATAAGATCATGGCAAAGCCGAGGAAGTATGTGAGATAGGTGCGCAATGCCATAGAGAATACTGAATACTCGCAGGGTTCCTCATGATCCGCATCGGTGATGATAGCCTCATTATGCTGCGCTGCCTCTGACTTCTCCATCGCTATCGGTGATTGCACCGGATCCATCTCTATGTCCGTCATTTTGGCCTTTCTGGCAGTCGAAAGGTCGTGACTTTATGATCAAATTCCACCGCCAAATGCGACATACACTTCATAGTCGCCAAATGTCTGCGAAGACGAGATTCCATGGGCCTGTATTTATACCAAAAACTGCCAATTCCAGGACAAAGCGTACTTTACAGAGGAATGTGCTAACACCACCAACAGCCAATACAAGAGATTCTCGCCCTACGTGCACGGTTGGTGATAAAACCACATGCATGTAGACAAAAGAATGTAGGTGGGAACTCTGTCAACATGACTGGCTGTCTTGACATGGCCGCATTGAGTACGACAGCAAGGTGCGGCTGTGCCAAATCTTTGACAGGGTATGGAGTCTACCGCTATCGCGAGTTTATAAACCCATTGATTCATACTTACTTAGGTCTGGAAACTAAACTGACATTATCTTTAATTAACGTGAGCTGTTATTCTGTACTCCAAACTGTAGCTTTTAATAAGAACAGTGGAAGTTTTTAACTTATATGTACATAGGTAAAAGCATGACTATGCGAGACTTAGCGACCGGGATCAATTAGACTCTTCAATTCCAAGACTCTCACTAGTACTTTTAATAATGCTTTATATTGCCTGTAGTATTTAGTCTCATTGATCTCGTTTTCATTGCAAGAGGTGCTGTAATAAGTTTTGTAAGAGGTAGCTGTAAAGGATGGATTTAATGCATTGAGGAATTTAAGGGTTTGGAAAAGGTACAGGTATGAATCAAGTATCAGAAAAAGCACCCGAAAAAGTTTGGGTTGGAAAAGCCCAGAAAAAAAAATCCATTATAATAAAATTACATATATGAAACAGCTATTGAAATAGAAATCTGGTTTTCGATTGTATACAGCTAGAAAGCCAATGCTAAATTTATATTTGTATTTATTCCTCTTGCATTCGGAAAGTTGCTAAAAACTAATTTAATTGTAAAACTTGAAGGCAATAGTCATTTATCTGTTTATTAAGTCGAGATAACTTAGTCATGGGATCCGAAGGGGTAAGTCCTATGCACATTATCCGATGGTAGGCTACTGAAATTTCCAAGATCGTCGCACGATAGGTACGGCAACCTACATGTACCTTTGAGGGCAGTTCTCCGCTCCGAGGATTAATGACCTGTTGCTCGGACCTATAAGCGGCCTTTGCCCAATGCGTTGACCGACTTTCGTTATGTACGACCTTCATTTTCGCCTCATGGTCTGACCAACGGATGCGGGGTTCTCCAAAATGATACCAGGATTGGCAAAGTGAAGCGAGAATGGTGTTGATTGGAGCCGCCTCGCGGGTTCTAACATGCGGTGGGAGGAGTTGTGTCCCGCTTTGTCGGGATGTCCGAAAATACACAGGATTGTATGGATTGGTTTCCGAGTTGTGACGTAAGACGATATTGACGAAAGAGACGCAAGGATCATGCTGGGGAAGTTGGTTTTCATAATTCATCGAGACCTAACGATGTACGAGCACTATCAACCACATGCATCATCCCGCACTACTTGTATCCAAGCGCGGATGATCTATCCAGCCAACCAGCAAGCACACCCGCTCTTATCCAACGCCACTCCT
Organism: Trichoderma harzianum CBS 226.95; assembly: GCF_003025095.1. Lineage (NCBI taxonomy): Eukaryota > Fungi > Ascomycota > Sordariomycetes > Hypocreales > Hypocreaceae > Trichoderma > Trichoderma harzianum. The sequence continues at coordinate 77,148 of NW_020209276.1, forward strand.
TTAATCAAAATTAAATCAAACCATCATCAACATGGGGGATAATGCGAGCTCCTGTGATTGACGGATCGATGTGAGGATCGTACTTGTCAATCCCACCAATAGGAGCGTATTTCTCGCACAAATAGCACATGTTATTATAGGCACTTAATTGTTCTAGAGTCAGTAATGAGAATGATTAGGGCACGAGTTGTGGTACGTACGTCTTCCTCAGAACGCTCCCTGGATGTCCAGCGGCGTAGTTGATAGCGCCCTTGAGACTGTAAAGCCGATTGCGGTCCTCAAACTCGTCAACTGGTTCCGCAGCAGGATAGTTTCTCAGGTAATACTTCGTATACACCTTGGCCCTGAAAACGGAGGTGAATTCGCACCGCCAGTGACCCAGCTCCATTTCATTGTGAGCAAAGTACGAACCTGCATCAAATAGGGTGGTTTCTCCAGTCTCCATCTTTATCCCCATGTTGCCTTCCCAGAGGTCGCCATGGATAATACATGGCTTGATCTGACGCCCATCTGACTGAAGAGGTTCAAGTAGTCGAGGGATGATTTTCCAAGCCACCTGTTGGATGGCTCGTTCGTATTCTGGCCACGGGCCATTTCGCTTTATGTCGAGTTCACAGACACCAAGGAATAATTTCCTGTAAAACACCGCCCAGCTGTCTTGCCAGTCAACCACGTGAGCCCTGTCACCGTCACAAGTCTGGGTGTGGAACCCAAACTTGCCAGTTGGAGACTTGCTCAACTTGTGTAGAGTAGCAAGTTTATGACAAAAATCTCCCGGATCCGGGGCCGTTGTGACGTCCATGTCGATAAATTCGGAGAGATAAAAGTACGTTGGCGGACTCTGAACCTTGTACTTACCAAACCCAAATGGTTCTGGAATGAAATCCGACATGGTGCTGTATATTACCTTGGATGACTCGAATTCACCGTGAAGCATGATGCGGCCCGTCTCGCCATATGCAACCTTTCCACCAAAGAAGCACATTAGACTCTGATGATACAATTTTTATATAGTTGGAGATGGTGTGGTACCTTTACAAAATACGCCTTCTCAGATCCATCACGCTCCAAGGCTGTAAGCCGTCCAGTGATGGTCCAAGCGCTGGTACCAAACTGCTCAACGGACACGAATGTACTCCCAACTGGAAGAGCTATAAGATAGAGTCAGTTTAAGGAATTGAAACGGCCAGCGGGCTCAATACCTTCAACCACGGCTTCATCCATTGGAAACACTCCGTCAAGCTGGACAAGAATTTGTTTGATCGTCAGTGGCGATGCTTTATTCGCATCCTCAGGTGGCTGCTGACGACCGTTGTTAAGTGTAGCCAGGATTTTGTCGGCATGTTCTAGAGACGACACATAAGCATCTTGAGGAGATGCTTCATGTGCATATTCAAATTGCAGCTCTACCAAGGGCTGTGGTAATTGGGGTAGGATAACTTCCAGCGACATGGCTAGAATTTATGCATAGGTGCATGTAGGTATGTTATGTATCGTCAGAGTGGCGCTCGAAAACTGGAGGATTTTTTTCGGATTGAAAACTGTATGCAGCCGACAAGCATGAGCTTTCAGGCAAACCACGTCTATTTGTATCCCTTCTCTTCTAGTAGAAGAGAGGAGGGGGGGGGGCTAATCTATTATGGGAGGGGAGCTATGTGTTGGCCGACGCACGGCAGTATACATACATTCATGTTGTGCTACTACTACTCTTACTACATGTGACATGTGCCTCCCTGATAATCTATCTGGTATTTGAGGGGCTTTTGGGAGCTTAAAGGTCGGCTCGCCCCTACGGAATCCGGGTGCCAAACATAAGCTTGGAAGCCCGTGTAGATCATCCGAATACATGTACTTGCGATCTTGACCGACACCGTGCATTTGGCTCCTTTTTTTTTTTTTTTTTTTTTTTTTTTTTTTTTTTTTTTTTTTGAATTCTTTCTAGAAAAGACAACAATCAAGCGGTACGCTGATCTACTCTAAACCCTGAGACCTGGTTTCATTTCATATCAGAATGGTGCGTCTTTCTAGTTTCTAGGGTCTTGCATTGCAATAGTTGATCCTGAAGCTTGCGATAATACATAGTTCAAAAAACAATTCGGCTTCCTCAAGAAAAAAAGAGATGCCGAAGAAGACGATGATGGAGACCACGAGGCAGGAGACATAGCGTCATTGTCGACTACAGTTGATATAGCCTCTGCTCCCTCACGGGTTTATTTCGCTGCTCCTAGCAATGAATATGCAAATAGGAACTCCTTCGATGATCAAGCCGAGGGCTCCTCGGAGGCTCAGAGTTTGCGCCGTGGAGAAGAGATATCCTCTAAAGACCCCTTGGGGCTGAGAGTGATATATCATCCGCCAGGAGAGCGCAGTGTGGATATCATCTTCGTCCATGGCCTAGGAGGGAGTAGCAGGATGACTTGGGCACATAAGCACAGCCTCGAGTTCTGCTGGCCATTGAGATTTCTTCCTCTGGAACCCCGTATCAACGAGGCGCGTATTCTAACTTTTGGGTATAATGGCAAATTTCGGCCGGGAAGCGGCAAGAACAAGATGTCGATTCTGGATTTCGCGAAAGATCTTCTCTACGATCTTAAGTATGCCCAAGACGAGTCAACGCCAGAACATCAGAATTTGAGAATGGGTGAAGTAAAAATGCCTACCTGGAAACTCATGTCTGAGAGCAAGCTAATTCTTAAGACAGCGACCCATCATATTCTTAGTTCACTCTATGGGTGGTCTAATCGTGAAAGAGGTATGATTCTACAAGGTCGAAGATTTTGTGACATTTATGAGATTCTAGTATGGGGGTGCTTGCTAACATTTAGTTCCCCAAATTTCCAGGCATATATACAAGGCCAGTATGATCCGACTTATGAAACAATCATTAAGGCAGTTTCGGCCATTGTATTTCTCTCAACCCCGCATCGCGGCACAAACCTCGCCGAAACCCTGAACCGTATATTACAGGTGTCTTTTGGTGCCAACCCAATGCAGTTTATCGCTGAACTTGCAGCCGGTTCACAGACCCTTCAAAGGCTTAATGAACAATTCAGACACGTCGCCCCAAAGCTCCAAATCGTCTCGTTTTACGAGACCCGTCCAACGACTATTCTCAAAAAGACTCAAATAGTATGTATAATTTCCGTAAACTCAAAGAATTTCACTGGCATCTGACATTGCGTAGATGGTCCTAGATAAGGATTCGTCCGTCCTTGGGTACCCAGGAGAAATATCAAAGCCACTTGACGCTGACCACAACGGGATTTGTAAATATGCAAGCCCTGCTGACCCAAAGTACATAACCGTGATAAATGTCTTGAAAACTTTGATTGGAAAAGGGAAATCAAAAGGTAAGTTAAAAGTTAGTGTATGCTCTAGTTTCAATATTATGGGGGCCTAACAGACTCATGACTTAGAATCTTCGACATCGACAGATGTGATGAAGCCACCAATCACCAATTTCAACGAACATCTATCCGTCTTTGAGTCTCCTGATGGAGACTATAATTTTTTCCATGACCGCTGGATGCCTGGTACTTGCAACTGGATCATCAGCCATGAGGCGTTTGTGGGATGGATGAATGACTTGGAGCTCCGGCCGCGAGTCTTGTGGATTAATGGCAATGCTGCCAGTGGAAAATCAATCCTCTCGTCCTTCGTTATCAATTATCTTGCCCAGCATGAGCTACCTTGCCAGTATTTCTTCATACGTTTCAATTCACCTCTCAAGCGAATGATAACTATGATTTTGCGCTCGCTGGCTTGTCAAGTTGCGAATTCCGTCCCTGAATACGCTGCCGAGCTTCGCAAGCTCATAGCAACTGCCACAGATCTCAAGACGGCAGACTATCGCAATCTCTGGCAATGGCTTTTTACGCAGTCTCTGCTACAACTAGATCTCAGCTCTCCGATTTATTGGGTCCTCGATGGTGTTGATGAAGCAGAACAGCCGGCTTCTGTCATCAAGCTCCTGTCAGAGCTACGTCTCACTACAATTCCTCTCCGAGTCTTGGTCGTGAGCCGCAAAACCCATGAAATCTCTTCGGCCTTTCAAAAGCTGGCCAAGCAAGTGCACATGGAAACTATATGCATGGAAGGAAATTTAATGGACTTTCGTTCCTACATTGATCAAGAGATGGATCTCGCCGGCGATGCAACATACAAAGAAAATGTTACTGCTCAACTTCTTGAGAGGGCGAAGGGCAACTTTCTCTGGGTGCATCTAGCGGTGCAGAAGATCAACCGCTGTTACACTAAGCCAGATGTTAAAAATGCTCTCATGGAACTTCCTTCAGGAATGGAAGCTTTATATGATCGGATGGCAAGTTCTGTCCAGTCACAGAAAAGCGCTGGCGATCGGAGACTCGGCCAGAGTATTCTCAATTGGGCGACTTGCGCTCGGCGACTGCTGAGTATTGGGGAACTTGGAGATGCCCTAGGCAATGATGGCTTACTCGAGATCCATAGGACTGTGAGTGATCTGTGTGGAGGGTTTGTGATAGTAGATCATGAGGGCAAGGTAACGATGATTCATGAGACGGCTCGGGAATATCTTACAAAGAGATATGAGGAAGGGCGTCCTTTATTCATCCACCGTCAGCCTACCAACGACGTCTTATTCAAAAGATGTATAGCACGCCTCACCGATCAAACTCTGAGAAGCCAAATCAACAGAAATCGTCCTCCAGCTCTCCTTGATTATGCTGTTAGTGCATGGTCAAGCCACTTATTCCTCGGCTCAGCTGTTACCCCGGAGATTCTGGAAATACTAGTGAGCTTCCTTAAAGGCCCACACATACTAACCTGGATATATGTGGCTGCTAGAGAAAAGAAACTTGGAGTTTTGGTAACTGCTTCCCGTCACTTAACCGAAATTGCGCTCAAGTTACGGAAGATTGGCGATGAGTTTGTGGTACACCGGCAGGNGGCCGCCGTTATCGAGGGCTGGGCTGCCGACCTTGTTAAAGTTGTGGGGAAGTTCGGAAGCAACCTAAGGGAACACCCCGACTCCATATACAAACTCATCCCTCCTTTCTGCCCAGAGGACTCCATAATATACCAGCAGTTTGGAAAAAGGGAGAGTAGAGCAATTCACGTCTCTGGAATTACAACCACCACCTGGGATGACTGTTTGGCACGGTTTACCTTGAGTGAAGGCGTCGTTGCATCTTCAGTCATCGCTGCCGGCAACCGCATCTTTGTCCTCACAATGATCCGGAAGACGAGTCAAGTGATCGTCTACAACGCTAACACCTTTGAAGAACAACGTAGGGTTACACACCCTGAGCGCGTTTTGAGCATACAGGCCAACAAGTTGGGCAACCTCTTGGTTAGCTACGGGTATGCGACGACGAGAGTCTGGGATGTAAGCAACGGAGCTTGCATAAAGACGGTGAAAAACCCCGCAAAACGTCCTCGTCCCCATAGCATACTCTTCTCTGAGAAGCCAAACAGGATACTTGTGTGTGGCGAGGACAGATGTACCAGAAGTGTGTCTCTTAACGAGGGGACCGATGACGAGTGGAAAATACATTCCAAAATAGAGGAACAGAGCTTAGACGATACGGCAGTCAGTTTCCCAATATGCTCTGCTCTGAGCCCAGACGGCAATATGATTGTGTTTGGCTACCGACGACACCCAGCTACATCATGGGAGCTTGAGCCGGCAAGGTTGGTTGGTCAGTGCTATGTGCCGCTGAAAGAAACAGATATGACAATTGAATACAACACTTGCGGAGAGGTCTTCAAGCTTGTGTGGCATCCGTTTAGCGGCGAAGTGTTTGGGCTAACACAAGTCGGACTATTGTTCCGGTGGAACCCGTACGAGGAGGAGGCCAACGCATCCATCCAGGCGGGTGCACACTCTCTCACCGTTAGCAAAGACGGTTCTCTCATCGCTACTGGCGATGCAGTCGGAACAATCAAGATATACGCAACCGCGGACTTTGCTGTATTGTATCAGTTGGCATCACAAGACCCTGTTCTTCATCTCTCATTCAGTATCGACTCAAGGCGGCTCTACGATATACGCGGCTCATATGGCAATGTGTGGGAACCAAATTCTTTGGTTCGCCTTGTGGATGCCTTGGACCAAAATAACGACTCTTGCAGTGAAACTGAGAGCCTCGCGAGGGCCTCTCTTCTTACAGAGCACCATACTGCCCGGATAGACAGTGTTATCACTCTTTCTGGGCAATCGGTTGGCCCACTGTACTGTTATGGCACGGAAGATGGTGTAGCAATGCTTTGCGAAGCGGGACGGGGGAGAGTTTGTGAGCTGGAAAGACTGGCGAGTTACATGTCTATTGAGCACGTAACATGGAGCGAAGATGGACGCATCGTTGCTCTTGCTGATCTCAGCGGAAAACTCACAATTAAGAAAGTTGTCAGATCTAGTGAGAATGCCGTTGGTTGGCAGGTAACTTCTGAGTTCAACATCATCATTCCCCAGGAGCAGGGCCATATTAACCAGCTTCTCTTTCACCCCACTGGCCAAGAACTGTTTGTGTCGACGCCGGGGGCAATATGCTCAGTTGATCTCGGTTCACACGCCATAACCAGATCGACGGTAAAAACAACTCTATCTGGAGTGAAATGGGCGTGGCATCCGACGCTCGCCGACACCCTTCTTGGATTTGGGACCTCCGCCGTGTATATTTATAGCTGGATGAAACTTCAAGAACTTGAGGTGCACTCCTATTTCCCACCTCGAATTGGAAGCTCTGCAAACATCACTCTTCCCTCATTTTCCCATGGCCATGCAGGAAGTTTCCAGAAGGACACTGAGACACTGGGAAGGATGATTTCCAGCCTCGACTCATCTCAAGTTCTACTAGAAATTTTGCCTCCTGGCGCATCGGGACGGATGGAAAGTCAATATCTCTTGTTTGACTTAGATGACTTGCAGCTGGGATCATCTGAAGAGGAATCAAGCCAGGGCAGTCAAGTGCTGCCTTACACCCTCATACCAATAGAGATAGCGTCTTGCATACGCCAGCCTCTTGCTTTCCTGTCTCGCTCAAGGCTGGTCTTCCTTAATGTCGAACGTTGGATTTGTACCTGGCGCTTGCCATCCTGGACGGGAAAAGCCTCCGAGCCAAGCACGAAAGCGATTGAACGTTACTATTTTCTCCCCGGAGACTGGGCTACCAGCGACGAAGCTCGCCTCTGTACAATAACTCCTGATGGTACGCTACTTTGTCCTAGAAATGGAGACATAGCCGTCGTCCAAGCGGCCAAGCTTCGGAGGTAGCGTCAGTTCTCACATCATTAGTAGACCTCAAAGGTTGGCTCAGCCTAATTTCAAGAACAGTATGCTACTTAGATAGGTAGCTGATCATAAAGCTTAGGCAAGGAGACACCAACTTGGCCACTCTGGTGTCGTAATCACCTTCTTCAAATCGCCAGCCTATGCGAGTTAAAAAAAGGTTCCGTGATGAGAGTGCAGGCCACAACGGAAGGAGACGGAAGAGTCTACATTGTTGTTCCAGCGCTAAGAATAGTCGGAACTGATAGCATAGCCGAATAGAACCCGAATGTTAAAGTATCGAGGATCAATTGTAATAAAATAGTAAAATGCCATGCTGTGATAATTTCCAGAGACGATTGTGGGCTGTATGAGGCTTTATCTGATAATGACTGTTATTTAGGAGATATGACTTGAATATGTCATAGATTTCATTTGTGACTGATCTAAAAGTGTGTCTTATAAGCTGCGAATAAATCTCCCAGAAGAGGAGTCCTATACATCACTACGGGACGTCACTCAACTCACTCAACTCCCTCAACTATTTCTCAATTGACATGATGAAAGGAGACTAGCAATTACACACCAATATGGCTATTCATATAACTTTTTCTCTGCCCAGAATCCGACGAAAGCAGTCAATTGTGGCAGATAGCTCGGGGCAATATTGTATCCCTTCAAGTAGACAATAACTTACCACAGTTTAGATCTCGACACAATTAGGCTGCCATATCATTATAGAATAACAGGCTACTAGTCCGAAGAGATTATTAAATCTGGTTATTTGACCCCTCCTGAAAACAGAACCATGTTACTCCAAGCTCGAAGTCTTAATGCACCTAGCCGTATGTGCTTGCAGATGTAAACTGTCTCAAAATCCCAAGCCCAATGAACACTAATACAGCAAAAAAGCAAAAAGAGAAAACATACAACAGCCGGTGTTCGCTGATGGTCACCCACTCAACTACTAATCTGCCGGTTAGAGGCTTATCTATGGGGGAGCAGACGGGACCCCGAGTTCTCCTCTACCTATGGTCGTATGTGCTTGGTGAAGTGTAAATGTAGGTTATAACCCTATTGTGGGATGTGTTGCTTGGTGGGGAAGAATTCTGGATGATATTCGACGCGATTGGTTACAGCCCTGCAAAGTTATTAGTCATTGCATTGTTCTTGTAATCGCATGCTTTGAAGAAAGCCCAGAGGTGCGCATAGGGAATGGAATATTTAGGTCTCCGTGGAATAAATATGTCGACAATTGGCTTGATCTGTGCTGCAACATCGATCATCGTATATGATGAGTTGAACGGATAATTGCCATTAGCTCCGGCTTAGATGCTTGCATATCTAAGATCTAATCACTTTTTTTCCCCGATGCAGCTCTGCACCCCTGCTACTTCAATAGTCTTGCCATCTTCAGCTGTGTCGGCGTACTTTCGACCACATGTACATATCTTTGTCGCTCCCAATCATGGCTGCCTATTGCCATCCCACCAACTAGGAATGTGAGAGTGATTGCGATGTCGCATAATGTCGTTTTACCGTGAAATACTCTTGTTGGTTCTGATATGCAGCGGTGGCCCAGTTGTCGTCAAAATATCGGCAACATCGCTAGCAATAAATACCTATGTAAGTATCTGGCGGGCTAACAGAACAAAACAAAACAAAACAAAATCAAGCAACGGAGAGAATAAGAATAAAAAAAAATAGCAGTAAAGTATATAAGAGACATTGGCCTCACTGTGTACATATAATTAAGCATTCCTTCGATCTGACGTAAACATTGAACCTTTATAGCTGGCAAGGCGTATGAGCGTCAGCCCATTTCTGTGACCACTCAACCCCTTCACGGAAAGCCGGTAAGCGACAGAACTTCATTTGACCAAGACTGCTGCGGATCGAAAAGGCCTAATAGATTATTTTGTAGGTTTGCACGCGTGGGAATGTTTTTAAGAGAAAAGGAACTCTTAAATAGTATCAATCCCACCTGCTATCCTAGCCCCTCATGTTGGTCTCCGGAACAGCTCACCGCTCAAACAACATGAACGAAATACCCAAAGACGAACTTCAAAGAGCAGCACAGCAGCTCGCCAGCTTCCGCACGGACAGCGCGCTTCCAGAAATATTAGACCGATACGGCGCCTTGATTGAGAGCTACAGGCGCCTGCAGAGTGATTACGAGGAGGAGCGCGACGCCAGGGAAAGGTACAAGCAGATTGCCAGAGGTCTGGAGCGAACCCCATTTGTGCTCGTCTTGATCGATGGCGACGGCTACGTCTTCAACGAGAACCTAGTGAGCAAAGGGATCGATGGTGGTCGTAATGCGGCGCAGCTACTTAACGAATCCATCAAGACCAGTCTCCAGATCAAGGGCCTTGACCACTGTCAAATCATGGTGCGCGTATGGGCGAATCTCGCCGGTTTATCAAAGACGCTCCACAAAGCAGGACTCGTTGGACCTGAGAAGCGCTCCATGACCCCCTTTGTCGCCAGCTTCAATAGGTCATACGGCCTTTTTGACTACGTGGATGCCGGCGAGTGGAAAGAGAATGCCGACTTCAAGTTGCGCGCCATGCTCAACCTGTACGCAGAGAACTCGCAGTGCAAACACATCTACTTCGCCGCCTGTCATGACGGTGGATACATTTCCGACCTGACGACGTATATCGGCAACAAGGAGAGACTCACCCTCATTGACTCGCCCAGTGTAAAATTCCACCCCGAGTATCGCAAACTCGGCATGGCTATTGAGAAGCTTCCCGGCGTGTTCCTATCAATGCCGCTAGACGTAAAATTTGTTTCCAATTCTTCTCGTACCGGCCCCGCTTCGACCGTTGCTGAAAAGCCGACGGCGGTGGTTCCATGGGCACCATCAAGTCAATCAAACAATTCCGTGGAAAGCGAACGCAAACCCTGTTTCTTTTATCAGATTGGGAAATGCAAATACGGTAGAAGTTGCACCAACTTGCATGTTAGCAGCCACATCGACTACATGGACATGTAGAACGGCAGCCATGCAAGAAGCATCATCCGTCACTCCGTCAAATGGACTAAGCTTCTTTCCCCCTCGAAAAGTTTGCTTCATTCAATTTTTCTTCAGTATTTGTCTGTTCCGAGTTATCCGATCTTTCTTTCTTTTTTTCTTCTACATCCATGGGGTAGTCAAAAGAACTCCAAAAAATATCATCGCTTGCTTGTATTCACGCGGTGTTGATATTTAATACAAATCTTGGGAGTATTAACAACGAAATGTGTTAAGCTCTTAAAAAAGTTTGGTATCGTGGAGGCTGGTATATGTAGGTAGATTCAACATCTGCCTTGTGGACTTTTTGTGGACATGAAGCGAGTGTATCAAGAGCAGTATAATAACCCTGCGCAACGTAGGTATTTACCAGATTGACTCAATTAAGCTGAAATCATAATAAGTTGAAATATTTGAAGATTGGTTCCAGTGAGCGGCTCCTCTTTATTTTATCTACAAGAATTGGCAAAATTGACCCTCACGTCCCCGTCGTGGCGCACTTCGTCATGCGCATGCACAAGGACCTTGGCTAGATTCTACACGAGCCAAACCTCTTACACAGTATATCAGTTAAGCAATCGGCTCAATATTCCGTTTGGGGGTGAAAGGATGCGTTAGGGAAGCACAATCACCAATGTCTTTATACGCTTTTGTATTCCTGTTCCCGTTGATCAATCCGTCGACTCCTCTTCATCGGCTACCCGCCTTGCCTTGCTCGTGTCTTGGTCACTCTCCTCATGCTCATGCAGCTTCACATTGATAAACATAGCCCACAGCCCCAGGTCATAGGCTACGCGGAGCGCACCGGCTGCAACGAATGCCACCCAGAATTTGTCTGAATCTGCAAGAGCACCCGTTATACTCGGTCCCAAGAGAGAGGCCAACGTTCTTAATGTGCTCGTGATTCCCATGACGGCTGTTCGCTCCCCGGGCTTCACCGTTGCGGCGATGAGGGCTACCCGCGGAGCTTGATCCATATTATTTAGACCACCCCGAATGAATAAAAGTATCACTGTGAGGACAATTCCTTGTGGCACTGGAAAGAGGAGCACAGCCATCGAAGACGGCAAGTGGGTGAAGACCATTGTGTTGACGAGTCCCAAGTGGCGCGATAGAGGACCGGCAAAGACAGTAGATATGCTACCAAGGATGTAGTTTGTAGACATTAAGTCACCAAGTTGCGACTTGGGCAGATGAAATTTGCGATCGAGATAGTAATTGGTCAGCGTGTACGAAACCATGCCATCCGCCAAGCAGTCGACGGTGAGAAGAAACCAAAGCTTGTACATGACGGACCGCGTTTTCGACGATATCTCTGCAAACCGGCTTTTCTTCTGCTCCACCGGTGACTCCGTGGTGGGTGGCACAATCTCGTCTTCTGCCTCTTCATCCGAGTTGCTGAGAAGTCCCTGTGTAACTTGCGCCCCCTCGTCTATTGACAGCACCGGTTCGGTGATTTCGCAGTGGTCGGTCATAAGGCAGGAAAATACCATGTTGGCGACCCCCATAATGATATACGCCCCAAAGACAGCATGATATATGCGTATCTCACTCCAACCGTCGCGCCTTTTTAACTCTTCAATGACTCGACCGGCCACTTCAATACCAACAGCAGATCCCAGATTCGATGTCACAACATACCACGATAGCACATCCGAGCGCGTCTGCGGATTCGTCAGATGAGATAGCACGGATTCTTCGATGGCTCGGAATGGCCCAAAGTCGCCTCCACTGGCAGATATCACACCAATGACGGCGGCCAGCAGCAAGATCCAGAAATTCTCAAAATAGAGAAACACCAGCCCGGATATTGACATTAGCAGGCCGGAACCAAAGAAAACGCGACGTCTACCCAGGCTGTCCGCCATAAAGGTGAGCAGGAAGGAGAGTACAGTATCTCCGGCCAGCGTCATTGACATAAAGAGTCCGAGCTGAGGATCACTAAAGCCCAGGGTAGTGAAGAAGAGCGCCATGATGAGCGACGTTCCTCCAAAGGCAAACATGCGACATGTTCGTGCCAGGATGATCAACCATGCATCACGGCCGGTGATATTGACGGAGCGAAGCCCAGACTCATGGTAAAGCCAATGAGCAGTTTCGCGTAAGCGGTGGCTGTCGACTTGGAGACGATTCATGATGGCACACGACAACTCAACCTGGAGGAGATTGAGGGCGCAAGAATATGAAAATGCATGTACGAGTATGCAGCTCCGCGGGGTTTAAACAGCCTTAGTCAACTCCTCCGATGACGGCTATGTATGATTTGACGGCTATGTATGATTTGAAATGAAGTAAACAATGAGAATGACAGAGAGAGAAAATAACCTAAAATGTCGGTGTATGGGTAATGAGGTATGTGTTGAACCCAAAGGGCGGTAAATCTCCCAACTCAGATGTGTAAGTTCAAATACAACTCACCTCTGTTAGGTAGCGTTGTCGTCTTTGCTCGGCCAGAGGCCGTAACATCGGTCTATTTACTGTTTCCATATAACGTCAATAACCTGGACGAGCACGATCGCCAGTATCTAACTAAATTCTGCTAGCACACGTGGAAGTGAAAAAATTATTTGCGTTCTTTAAGGCGTCTGCCGATATAGCCGGCTTCGGCTTTTACCGTATCAAGACGCCGGTTTATTGTTAAAAATGGGCTTGATCGGTCCAGGTATGGTCGATACTTCGCTATGTTTTAGTGAGCGAGGCGCTAATCTAGGTACAGGTAGATTGCTGTAATAAGATTCAATGCTATTCTCGTGCTATCAAGAACTCTACGCTCTGAGATTGTAGAAAAGAGCTAGTTGTCCGGAATTAGAAGATGATACTGTAAAAGAATTTACGAAATGGAATTCATGATCATAATGCTCGTGATCTAAGTACTCTATAAATTAAAGAAGAAAACAAAATGAATATTCCCTATGATGTTTATTCTGATCAAAAATGTAACAGCAAAGACAATACGGGGTAGAGCGACGATGATGCATCCAGCTGTACCGCTTGGTGTGTCTTACAGGAGGAAGAGCCAGTTGCTGAGGACCGGAGACCGAAGCCCAAAACCCGCGAGTCCCGTAAACTCTGCAGGCAGCCTGTCACCGCCGGATTCTCTCAGTAGCCGTCGACAATCCTCCCTCAAACCCTGTCCCCATAATTGCTACTTCGTCCGCCGGATCAGTCCATCCCTCCCTCTCATCCTTTACTACCCGTACCAGTAGCGAGTCCAGCACGGTCGCTACCAAGGCGATGCCGGCTCCAAAATACAATGCAGCCCTGTATCCAAGCACTTGATCAGCCCGATATTTGTTCACCTGCGTCTCGATCGTCCCCGCAAATCCAAGACCGAGACTGTTCCCATACAAGTTAAGCGTGCCAATGAGAGATGCAGCAACGCCCTGCTGGCTACGTTTGACACTGTTGCTAGCAACGATCTGCGCCGCAACGTAGACAAAGTCTGGACAGAAGGCCATGAATATCGTCGCTGGGAAGACCTGAGCCCAGTACGTCTGCTGGACCGGCATCGTAGCCAAGAGTAGATTCGCGACTAAGATAGCAGCGGTACCAATTGCCAATATCCATTGCGCAGCGAGGCGTGGAATCAGCCATGCTGCGAGGAACGTGCCGATCGTTGCAACAATCCCAAATGGAGTCCACTCAAGGCCAAACTGGAGGATGGTTTTACCACGCAGAAGTTGAAGCCATGCCACCATGTACCAGAGGAAGATGCCGTTGGACATGAAACTAAAGAGAACGACCAAGATGACGGCTGTAAAGGATGGTGCTGTCCATATCCCGAGTGGTATGATGGGATTCTTGCTAAACCTTGACCCCCAGAGCCCAAAGAGAACGAGCATGACAACTGATATCACGAGCAAAACGGATACGAAAGGCGTTTCCCATCCGCTCGCTGGTGCTTGGCTGCAAAAGGTTAGTTTTGAAATATCTTGCTAAGAGACCTGTTTCACTCACTTCCAAGCAATATTGAAAGCAATCAGGCCGCCCGTACCGAGGAATGCGCCGATCCAATCAATTGTCCCTTTTCGGTCAACGGGAGAGTCAGTTGGGAGAAGTAACGCCAGAATCCCGAAAACAAATGTCCCCAAGATTGCCCTGCATACATGTATATTAGACGTATCTCCAACGGGAGGCTCACAACCAGACTTACAAGCCGAAGAATATCCACGTCCAGTCCACATATTCAACAAAAATACCAGCCCAAATAGCACCAAGGTAACCTCCAATAGGAGCCGAGGCCCCGAAAAATCCCAGCGTGACATTTCTCGATCTTCCAGGTGGTATTGTCGTACTGATCAGAGCAACAGCGTTCGGCATGATTAATGCTCCTCCGATACCAGACAGCGCACGGACAACATTGAAAGTGACAAACGTCTTGCAGAAGCCGTTTGCGAGTGAGCAAATGACGAACCAGACAGCGCCGCCGATGAGGACATGTCGATGGCCGTAGACGGCACCGAGGCGACCGCTGATCAGAACGAAGGTGCCTTGCGTCAGCCTTCAGGCATTAATGTTAAAAAATACCCTAATGACATAATTTGGGAATGTGAGGACTGACGGGTAGGACGCGGCCGCCCAGTTGGCTTTGCCAGGACCAGTTGCATAGCCCAGTGAGTTGCTTATCTCAAGTCCGGCGGCGAGTCCAACCATGTTAGATATCATCTAGTCCCATTAAGAAGGAGATTAAGATAGAGATTAGCCAGTCGAGTCTTACCTGGACCATATTGCTAGATACGATGAAAATTACTATTAGTAACCTGTGCCTTTTTGTTATGCTGGTTGCGGTTACGGCTTCGAAAGTCGGTTGGTCGTCATTTCGGGAGGTGTCGTTTACCTCCCTTAGCTCGACTGAGGCTTGTTCCACTGGCGATGGCTCCATTATTGGTATAGATTCCAGAAGCCCTCAGTAATTGTAATAATTAAGTGAGATAGTAACGCGCTGGAAGACACCGCCTAGTCCTTATATATCTAAAATACTTGGGTTACCTCAACTTGCGGGGTAGGTCAATTCTCCGCTATCGGGAGTTATTGTAAAATAGTAATTCTTCGGTAATTCAGTGCTTGTAAGCATCAACACAAGTTTTCAGGTTTGGCCGCATAGTTCAAGCACTGTAGCAGTCAGCGTTTACCCACCAGTCTTGGTAAGAGAGAATAACTACAACAGCCCCTAGGTACAGTTTTTATAATAATGATGGACTTTGATGGACTTGTGAGCTTGCAAGTGATCAATTATGTTCGTCTCTCACGCATGAGTTAACGAATAGAGTTTTCAAATGGGATTCTCAACACGCCCTTTAGATCCTGTTTCATTTTTTTTCTCAACCTTAAAACCAAATCCCTTAATACACTGTACTCCTTCAATGGACAAGAAATATGCTTCCAGATGCTGGTAATAGGAGTATCATCAGCTTGGTTACTTAGTGCCTGTAGCCAACGCTGATAAGAATATTTCATTCTAGGATCAAAGTTAGATAAAATAAAATAAGAGAAACCGATCAAAACTACATATGTACCGTAATTGGAGCGGGCGGAGAAGCCTAATGGCAATGGAGGTATATAATAAAAAGGCATATGGTGATTATCAGCCAAAAGTACACACACCCTTCAACTTCCTTGGCACGTCAAGAAACAGTAGACAATACCTCATAAGGTAATGTGGTCTACCAAGTGCTGAACCTTTGCATCCAAATTTAAACTCGCCTTCACCAACTCCTCGCTCTTCTCCACGCCTGCGGCCAAGCTTGAAAACAGCTGAAATATGACTTCAGTCCCTTCTCCACCGGCTCCTTCTAGAATCAATATCTCCGCTGGCGCTGCCAGTCCCGCCTTTACCTCATGAGCCATCACTGTCGCTGCACTCATGGGGTTTCCCAAAACAACTCTCTTAATCCTTTGACCTGGGGCAATGCCATATAAGGGCGTCCAGAGGCTATGGTCAATTTCCCAGAACAGCATAAAGAGTTCCGGACCAATGTACTGCTTCGCAGTTGCGACGAAACCCTCTTTTGTGGGAGAAGGACCTTCGAGGTATGTGACAATAGTAGGCCAGCCAGCATCCCCAGGAGTCCCAATGGAGTTGTAAAGGCGGGCAGTTACCTCATCGAATGAGCGGGTGGTTTTAATGGTTACACGTTTGCTGGTGAATGTATCTTCGATACGTGTTGTTACTGGAGAGGACATTGTGCAGTACTGCCGAAGATACCAGACGTGTTGATCTAGAGTTCAGAAGGGAATATAGGTTGAAGCAGAAAATTGTAGGTATTGATACGACGGCAGAGACACATATGAGAGGATGAAAGCTCTATAAGCCAAATTAACTGCGTTATATATAATGTGCGTTTCTATATACACTTGTCCCGTTCCATCAACAAGTCCGTCTCTCCGGAGGATGCAGTGGGTGAGAGACAGCAAGTTCGCCTCTTCATGCGTCATGCGTAATTGATAATCAACAAGATTGTAAGATACACTCCTCGCGAAAAACAATATCAGTAATCAAGAAAAGGCACATTTGTTGGCATCACGAATTGGAACAAACGAACGCCCGATGTCTGTATAGGACCCAAAAGTTCTCACTCTAAACTGCGGGCCGAGGATTACTGTGGGCCGAGGCATCCCACCGAATTAATGATCCAGCCATTAAGAGTGGCACCGAAGTGACGTAGCGTCCAGGGTCTCTCTTCCTTCGGCCAGAGTTGTTCGGGGTCATTACATAAAACATCCATGGCAGATATCGTGTTGTATAAGTATAGTAGTTGTAAGAGGACTGTTGTTGTCGGATCTCTCAGAAAATCACAAGTAACAATAAAACAACGGCAGCTCCAGCAAAATCTACACACTCTACCACACTTATCTTCTTTTCCATACTTTTCAGTTGAACAATAAACCCATCAAAATGACCCATCCTGATATCTTTTATGAGCCACCTAAAGGCGAAAAGTCCGGTCTACCTCATGACCCCTTTAAAAGTTTTGTTATTCCTCGACCAATAGGTTGGATCAGTACCACAAGTTCCAGTGGCCAAGATAACCTTGCGCCATTCAGTCAATTCACCAATGTCTCGTTTGATCCTCCAACAATCATGTTTGTGGGACACCAGTCTGTCTACAAACGTGAAAGCAAGGATTCGGTTGTCAATGCGCGACAGACGGGAGAGTTTGTCTGGAATATGGCAACGTTAGTACGAGACAGTGATATGCACGAGCTTTATGCTAATCCTATATCAGGTTTGATACCAGAGATGCAATGAACGCCTCAGCTCTGGAGTCTTGGAATGACGAATTTCCCATTGCGGGAGTGACAAAAGTACCAAGTCGTGTTGTCAAACCTCCTCGAGTAGCAGAATCTCCAGTTCAGCTGGAATGTAAAGTCTATTCAATTATTAGAATTCAAGGAGATTCTCTCGTGGGACATTCTGATATCGTGGTTGGTCGAGTCGTCGCCATCCATGTAAAGGGAGAATATATTACAGCCGATGGGGTACGTCTTTCTCGATACGTCCGTGTGCTTGCGTTCGAAACTAACCTGAGTTTACGCAGTTGTTTGATGTTCTGAAAGCAGCTCCTCTTGCTCGCCTTGGCTACCACCAGTACACTGCCATCCGCGAGGTCTTTGATATGAAAATGCCTTTTATGTACAATGACAATGTTAGTGGAAACACGCTTGGTGGTGAGAAGGGAGCTTCGGATGCCGAGCTATATGCAACCAAGGATAATAGACCACTCGAAGAGAAGCAACAGGAGGAGTTAGAACATATGCAAACGCCTACGATTAAGCGCAATTGAGGACAAGCATAAACTCTGGCAAAGTTCTTCCTGAAGCGCTGGAACCCTTCATAGAGACATACGCGCGGTATCCTAGTTTAGACTTTTAGCACCTTGAACAATCTTGTCAACGGCATGATTCATAGACTGTAGTAATCAAAGAATAAACTCATACTTTTTGATCAAATATTCCAGATGCGATAGTTGGGCAACACTTAACCAACAGGTCGAGATCAAGTAAAGGTTTTGTAAAATGATTAGTTTACACTATCTTTTACGCTTAGAAATTGGTGGGTTCTAAATTACAAAAAGGATACTGGTATCCGCTCTTCCACGAGATGCACATGACTCGTGTTATACGCAACCGATCCCAAAAGAATCTCACATTTGACCAGTGGCCTTGACACAAACTAATAGATCTCATTATTCTCAATAGTACTTACAGTGCCTGGATCGCGGCAAAACCACCAAAGAGTCATGGTAGGAATAAGAGTTGTGGGCCGGCAGAACATGGAGACTCACATATAGCGGCACAGAATCACTTGGGGCAAAGTCTAATAACAAATAACGAAAACTCCACCCGTGCCAACTATGTAACCAGCCAACTATTAATAGTAAGCAAATTCGCCCCCTCCACAGGGTTCCAAATACTGCCACATGCGGTAGGTGGTGCTATAAAGTAGGGTCTCTTCCAAGCCTAATTTGACAGCCTTCATAACCATTAGCTGTGAAAGATGTTATGGATGCCACACCCGATCACCAACCTATAGAGTTCGCTAGCATAATTCTTGGCCAGCCATTGGATTCTACACAATCTTTAATTTACTCTCAGTCCAAAACACGGATCCGTCAACATGCTATGCGCGCGTCTTCCCGGGCGAAAGCCGCCGCTTTATCGGGTGACCAGGCTCCGATCGCGCCGGTGTTACAGCCCCAGTCAATGTTAACGGGTAAATTTCGATCAAGGCCTTACTCGCAAATCAGAAAAGCGAGACAAGCACAATTCAACAGTAAAGTTGAAGATAATGGCAGCGAGGAGAGAGCTGCGTCAGCAACAAGCAAGACATGCATGCCACCAGTACTTGATGGTGGCAAGAGTGATCCATTTCATACTCTTCCAGTCAAGATAGGTCCATTGCAAGAACATCTTCTTAAACTAAGTTGGTCTTTCTTTCTGATGCAGAACTTTCTGGTCTAATATTTCTAGTCCCTATGACCTTTTACATGCAGAACCCTCTCGTGTTGAACCCAGAATATTCCCCTCTACCATATGCCTTCGCTGACGCCGCGCTGCTCCACGCTCTTTTCGCACTCACAAGTCTGTACCGTGATCTTAGTGTCGGAACGAAGATTACTCCGCTTTGTCTCATGCATAAAGGCGAGATGCTGAGGATAATTAATGAACGGATTACAAAGACGCCATTGCAACTTAGCGATGGGACAATCGGTGCTGTAACGGCACTGGCGACATTTGACGCAAGTCACCTCTATCAATTTGCTGGAAGAGCGCTAACATCGGTGAGTAGTTACTGGATGGCCGACTACAAAACGCTCGTTGGAATCTTCGAGGGCTTCAACGCATGGTTGTTCAAAGAGGTGGCTTACAGATGGTTGGAAAAGAAGCCCGGCAGGTTTGTGGAACATCATTATTGCAAAGGGCCATATGCTGGTAAAAACTGAAGTCTGCTCCAACATGGCATTTCCTGCTGACTAGCTCAAAGGTCAGATCTCTGCTCCGCTGCCTTCACCAACGAGAAACCACGGTTTGCTGTATTAAGGCATTCCAGCTCGCCTTTATCAAGACCCTATGTACAAGACAACTCGCTATTTTCAAGCATCGGGTCTATATTCGACATGCTCTCGGAACTCTCTGTTGCGCTTTGCGACTCTCACAGTTCATTTTCACGTCGAATTTCCTTCAGCAACAACATTTACTTGGTAGAGCACGCTCTACATTCCTTACCTCAAGATATATACTCCTGTTACCATGAACCAAAACGAATAGCAGCTATAATCTACGTCTATCTGGTCCTTCGCCAGATTCCCCATTCTGCTGGCATTTACCAACCCCTCGTGGGCCGTCTTCATGCCGCCATGGGCCAGAGCATCAACAAAAACAACATAAGTTTCGGCAATCACCCTTCAAATTTATTCCTGTTGTGGATCTGCTTTATTGGTGCTGCCACTTCTGGGCCACCAAATAAGATCGAATGTCTTCAAGAATGGTGGATTAACTTATTGCGGAATATTTGCAAAGAATTGAACGTGGTGTCTGAAAATAGTTTTGAGTTTTACCTGAATCGGGTGGTCGAGATGGGAAGCCTTTGCCGGGAGATGTGTCACACTGTTTGGAGAGAGATTGATAGTACATGTAGTGAGCCTCACAATGGGGGAAATGGGCCAATACAGGATAGATGAGCGTCAAATGTCCAATTTGAACTATATCGTTAGCTAATATTAATTCGGTTCTAATGAATACCTAGCTTGAGACGAAATATATACATGTAGGCGACTGATCTGTAAACTTCAAAAATAACTTTAGCTTCCTATAGTAACTAAATTTTTAAAAAGGTAGTTAAACTATAACTGGACTAAAGGATAATTCTCATCCTAAAAGAACATGAAGATTGTAATTCCGGGTACACAGCGCCAGTAATAAAGCTGTTAAAAAGGACCTGGGCATTTGTTATTTCCTTAATGCCCCAATATGTGGTGCACTATGAGGCTGGTCGTCACTTTTACTCCCCCACTGTAGTATCTCGTACGTTACGCTTACAACTCTAGATGTGGTGGTGGGGAAGGATCTGGCCGGGGTGGTCCAACATGGTCGAGAGCCTTCGCAGCCTCCCAAGTAGACCAGTAAGCCTTATCAAATCGCTCATCAGTCAGATCAGGATGAGCGTTGCCCCAGTCGTGAGTCAACATCTTCTCCTTGAGTGTTCCATCCATCCTCTCTAGACTGACCAACGGACTGCGATACCATTTTCCCGATGCATTTTCAGGCGGCTCGTTTCCTTCTGCCCTGCGGAACGCGTGGGTGGTGGCCATGTCGCGTTCCACCACAAACTTGGGATTATTCCCCTGCCACTCGACCGAGTTGGGTTTGTTGACTTTATAGTTTCCATGAGCCGACCAGGCAAGGTACTTCGCCTCGTTGTTGAACGTCCAGACGGCCAGATGCTCCCAGTCGTGCTTGTGACCGTGTGCCAGAGCGCCTCCCTCATCCTTCTCGAAGTAGTAACCGTATAGGTAGAAGCACCAGCCGTCGTTTGTGCACTTTTCGCGAACGTATGTGTTGCTGTTGTACAGGCGATCCAACTGGCGGCAATCACCTTGGCCGATTTCGAGACCGTCGTTGCAATGCCCGCCACTGGTGATAGCTGCGGTGTTGTAGCAGGCTGATTGGTCAAAGTCGATTACAGGTTGGTATTTGAGGGCACCAGGAGTCGCATTTTCGCCTATTGGGCCTGGAGGTGGATTCGGAGGCGGATTCGGAGACGGATTTGGAACTGACTGATGATTGCAGATGTACGCCATGCTGCACTTCTTGCCGTCGGCCAGTGTGAAGAGCCCATCCAAGTGCCGACTCCAGCATGTCAGAACGACATTATCATATGTATGAGTAGCCCATCCAGCCAAGTTTGGATCTCCAGCGCCGTTGTTGATATACGCGGTCCATGTATCACCGTTGGGAAGGGTCTGAGACACGCCGCTGTTACGCCAGGGGTAGGAGCCATCCCACGGTACGTTTTTCATGTATCTTGGTGCTCCCCAAGCTTCAGCAGAGTAGTACATCATCTCGCGTGATGTAGAGCCACCATTTGGCCCCAGACCGATGCCGCAGTCGGCGAGGACAAGGTTCTCACTCCAGGTAGTCTCGGCAGAGACCAGAACGCTTGCGACGGCGAGCATCTTCAGGAGAGTTGTGGCCATCCTGATCAGATAAGGATGGCGTCGACGGTGGGCTAGGGTGGAAAATTCGGAGGTCGTGGTTGAACGATGATAATTTGTGCGTAATCTTTGACAGTGTATTGTACCGGCTGGTCTTTGTAGCCTTCCGGATAGACCAACCAACACTGATCTTCCAAAGCAACGAAGATGTGAATATATAGGTCCGAGATGATCTGAAAATGCTTTCCTCTGCGGAAGCAAGCCTGGTATATATACCTCGAGAGTTGAGCAATTATCTGGCGAGATATCTCCCTAGCAGAGTCTGAAGTCCGCCAGCCTGACGATAGTGCGACCGCAGGATGCATTTCCTTTGATTGTTTCTTGGCTTGCAGTCTTGGCGATGCCATTGCTGCGCATTCAGAGGTAAAAAAATGAAAATGTGGCTTTCAAGTCAGCGCGTCAGCTTGCATCTGGTAAGTAAAATCTTACCTACTAGATGCCTACATACCTTCGGCGTACTCCGAGGTCCCCGAAGGCTGAGTGCATGCAGGCAATGCCATTGCTGCGCATTCAGAGGTCAAATGAAAATGTGGCTTTCAAGTCAGCATATCGAACAGCTCTTTGAATGATAGTGAGGCTGGAAGGCGAGAATCGTCCCATTCATCCCCCTTTGCTTACCTTCAGCTTGCATCTGGTGAGTAAGATGTTCCAACCTATTGTAGAGAGTACGTGGTGCTGAAAATCCATGAAACGCCCGGAAAATTGAAACACTACAATATTTCAAAGGAAATAATTGTATATGTTGTTTCCTATCAATCCCGGGCTTCCTTGCTCTCCTTGATGAAGCCTATAATGCATTTGTATAGTGTTTCTAACAGCATATTCAACCTAGGCAAGGTCGGCGATGACAGCAGGCTGTAGAAATCATCCTCGTTGCTGATATCGTCAGGAAGGTTGTCAGCAAGGCTGTCAGGAAGGCCAGCTAGCGTTTCCTCCGTTGCTTTTTGCATTCCTTCCCATAGCATCGTAATTTTCATCATCATGATTCATCGCCAAAAAGGCGCCATCGTAATATCTACTAAGCTGTTGCTTGTAGCACCTCAGGGGCATTTAGACATCTGCTCTAGGATACATGTATGTAGCTTACATGTACATAGTCAGGGCCCGTGAGATGACTTCCTCAGTATGTTGTGACCGCCGCAATCGCAATCCTATCAGGTTGAAGAAAAAGGGAAGATCCTTCCTGTTAGTAAAGCGTTTATATTCCTTGCTTTATACAGTAAGGGTAAGGTATTCCTCGTGCTGCTTTATAAGCCAAAGCTACGCTGCCATCCTCATCCTTTTCACCCTAGCGGCTCGTCTTGTGGCTTGGTCTAGTCATTGAATTCTAATGAGCCTTCTTGGTAGAAGACACTTTTTAAAAGAAAACAAAGTAATCTACAGTTCTAGCCCCGCCTGTTCTAAGGGCTCGTCTTTACCTTGGTCGACGAAATCCTTGTAACTCCACCGACCACAATGCGTCCTGTCAATCATGGCCTGCGGACAAGACACCTCATGAAACTCGACGGTTGGGTTCTGGGCGTTTTGGAACCAGTCAAAACGGAAGAAGCAGCCGTCGCGGAATTGGCCCTCCGGAAGATTGTAACAATCGTTCCTGTTCTGGTAGCCGCCATATGTGTCACCCATCCACGCGCCATCAAACTGTGATTGACATCCCTGGGGGAACATGCCCACGCCACCGCCGGGGATGGCGAGATCGAAGTGATTGTTTTCAAGGTCGCTGCCAGTGTTGGTCACCTGGATGATCATCTGCTTCCCGGTAATCGACGTTGACGTGAAGGTGAGCCTATTAGATAGGGGGAAACTCGTTAGTTGAGTCAAATAAACCATGATGATCTCCACCATTGGTCCTCGGGATTTTTCCATCTCCCATTGCCTGCGTGTTATTCCTCATCCAACGTCCTGGAAACAGATTGGACTTACTTGTAGCAAGCACAGCACCAATCCTGCTCAGACTTTCCAGCAAGTTTGGCCGCTGCGAATCCATACGCTAGGTTATTGTCGATAACCCACGGTCCATTGTTGCTGCAAGTGTACGCATCGCCACCATTGCAAGCCGACTGGGCGCTAGAGTTGAGAGGGTTCGGCCATTTGTCGTTCTTATTACAGGTTCGCACGGGTTCCGATACCTGAATTCTGCCAGGCCAAGCGCACGACGGCTTGCAGCAGTCCCAATATCGGGTGGTGATACCAGTATAAGCAAGAACAGCAGCCGCCATGAACACCGTCGCGAACAGAGGGAAGAGATGGACTAGATTTGGAGTCATCATATTCTGTTGCCTGTGGGCAGGGCGGAGAAAGTTGTATCAAGGACAGCTGAGGTGCCTTAGGTCGAGAAGATGTTGAGACTCTGGCTCTTGTCTTGGGAAGACTCTGATAACGGGAGCGATACACTTATATCTGGACCCAATGTACATCTTGAACAGCACAAAGAGGGTCGTTTGATCACTGACCACCACTCTGGGCCTTCTTCTACGGTACCAAGGCTGACTACGTGCCCTGCAACCTTCTAGTCAGTCCGTTGGGCTCGTCCTGAACTCCGCCTTTCTTAGGACATGCAGGTGAGACCGGAACCGCCCATCATCCATCGTTCGCTTAGCCTCCCAGCTGAGGGCCAATATGCAGCCGAGTGGTCGCAGCCCGAAATGGGCACAACTTTGTGGAGGAGCCGTGCAAATATCAGCCGCAGATTTATTTCCACGGCATTAGTGGATGACTTATGCGGTGACGAGCCGCGTGTAGGAATCCGTGGCCACCACCACCACCAGTCTCGTACACGAGGCTGCTGCGTGACTACTTCCATAACCGACCGACCTGGGAAATCGAGTAGCAGGCCAGTCCTCAAAATCTGCATCCATGTGTCCAAAGAATGTCATCGGCAGCAGTTTATTAGACGGCAAGTTTGGCGTTCAATATAAGTGGTAAGTGTTGCTTCAGATGTACAAGAGTTCTGAACAATTATGAATGACTGTAAAGCTGGGAGGCCACATCTATGTGCGGCGCCTTGATATCTTCGATGTGACTTGGAAGATGACGGGAGGCTGCTAGGATCATACACACCTCATCACAAGGTGGCGGGCCTCGTCCGACTCAATACGCCGTAAGAACTCGCCAGCTCGAGCTTCCACCACAAACGCAGCCCCGACTCTTCTATAGCCCGACTCGTCAACATTTTGAAGCAGCAACATCCCATAACACCATTTCGGCATCGATTTCCCGCTATGTATCACCGAAGCAATAGGAATACACGTAACTACCATCTGTGCCTCCAAGGATCGATCAAGGTACACTTCGAGTTTCGCATCAGTTCCGTCTTCATAGTATGCTTTGACTTTATCCTTTTCGCCATCTCCCCCTTCTTCAATCACATTGATTTCAAGAGTTCGCCCTCGTATCTCAAGTAAAGAACTAGCTCCAGCATCGTGTAATTGCAATTCTACCTCGGGAAACGGTTTATAGTCGCTGGGCCAATTTAGCGGCCACAGACTGAGCCATGACCATGACGGAAACGTGCCAAATGGGACTGCGCAATAAGAGAACTTGATGGCTGGCTGTTGACTTTCGTTCCAACCGGGATGCAATGTTTTATACCAGAGCAACTCAGAACCAAGTTGGCTGAGGACGTGACCGCTGCTATCAATATCGCCAATGACATGCCTCAGCATTGAGGCTGTCCCGAGCACTGCCTTCCGGCGGTCACCGGGATAAGTAAAGTGCCTCGTCGAGTAATGTTCACGAATAGTCCTCCATCGGCTAATGAGCATGTCTTTAGTCATGTACTCCCAAGCCGGCTGACCTGGAGGAACTATGCCATCAGTCTCTCTATACTTCCTGACCGCACTGCGGAAGTGGTGAGCGTCTCTCATATCCGTCCTCGGAGCTGTGCCACATTCTACAGCAGGTTCTGGGTGTCCGCACCAAAATGCCATTCGGCGGCGGTTGAACTCAAGAGTTCGCGTAGATAGTATCTGCTCTTGGAAAGTCCAGCCGCGCCACATGTAGCATGCCGTGTCTGCGAAAACTCCATGCTGTTCTTCGTATTTCTCGTAATTCCTGTCTAGAACATCCCAACAGCCGATACTAAGAGTACCATTCATCTCAAAATTGATGTTCCCACCGCTCAACCAATTTCGTGGACTGGACATGCCTGGCAAACCGCTATCTGAGGTTCTGCCGCCCCTTGCAACAACGGTGAGAGCAGCTAAGCCATATATACGGCCCATCTGTGCCAACTGGACCTCAAGGTCCGACGGTGAGTCTTGAACTATGCAAAGCGCATCTACCCACAGATAGCGATGCCCCATGGTGAGTGTCACGTCCATAGCGTCTCTGATCGTCAGTGGCAACCTCATATTGTCATCGGTGGCTGGCAGTCCTGGAAGTTTCCTCCGGAAATCTTCGAGCGTGGCAGAGGTTGTCTGTAACTGGTAGTCAACGCCCCAAACATAGCTGAGGGCCACGAATTTGAAGGGCACCGAGTTTATTTCGTCAAGAGAGACCAGACATTCAGAAATTGTATCAATGAATCTTGTGGAAGGATGAAGTGCCTCTGAAGGCACTGCAGGAACAATAGGCTGACAGTTTGTATGATGCATGTCGCAGTCTTCGATCCAGCTCCGAACAAGTCCAAGGCTGGCCCAGGCTGAAAGAACTCCGTTCTCTTTATGATTAGGTACATGATCCAATCTGCATATACCCTGAGAATGGCTGCTGTGGAAATAGAACGCTCTTTTGACTTCATCGTCGTACCAAGTGTCTTGGAGTGTGGCTTGAGCAATCTTCAAGTTGCATTGGTGCTCATCCGGTGATACTAACTCAATATCGTCGACTGTGAGCTTTATTAGATGCCGTGATGTTGTCTTTTGCAGCGTTGCCTTTGGCGGATTGTAGATCCAGTAGAGATTGGTCGTGAGGTACTCCAAATATGATCCTCGAACTAGGTCACAAAATCTGCATTCATCTCTATTCTGAGCGTCCGCATCGAAATAAAATATGGCTCCAGGAACGATGCTGGAATAGGTGACGGAGACGCAAGACGCACATGGGCTCATGGTTTGGCAAGTTGACGGGTCCGAAATATTGGTCTGGCCCCAAGTCTTCTGGTATTTGATGTTCCAGAAACAGACAGCTTATCTGTGTTTTCAACTGAGTATAGATGATGGTAGCAGATACGAATCAGCGTTCAAAGGAAAAGAGTATTGTGCAGTCGACTTGCATTCTTTGAGCTATTTTGGTTGCCGATCATCCAGTGAGGGGTTGGGAATGTCATGAAGCGTACATGTATATGCATGCACGGCGAAGAACTTGATCTCATCTCATTCGTACTCAAACTCCATTAACATGACCTCTGCCTGATATTTAAAGGGTAAAGCTTCTAAAATTTATGCTAAAGACTTCTCGACCTCCTTCTTTAAATCTGAATTAAACTGATTCCAAGAGCTTGGGCTAATTTCCCCAGAACTCCACAAGGGCGAAGAGAGAGTGATTAAAATCCCCCTCAAGTCCTCTTTATGGGTGAATGTAGTACCTCCTAGATTTATTTCACTTGGGGTGAAATGAAATTGATGCACACCTTTCATAAGCCCGAGCAGCGATCCCTCCCACTGGAAGGAATTGGCTGAGTTTTCCTTCTGCGAGTTAGTATACATAATGCCATTGTAATAGCAAACGGTTGGCCTACCATGACAATTGGTTGCATCGAAGTTCCGTTCATTTTGACCTTGAGCCCATCACCAGGCTTCAGGTCCAATGGCTGCTTATCAGAGTCGCCTGGTTCAAATTTCCATCCTTGCTGCCATTGCGTATACCGAGCGAAGTCTATGAACTAGAAACCATCTTCGGTGTTAATGCATTTTTTCCCCCGCGTTAAGTCTTTGGCTGCTACACATAAGGTGGACACGCACCACTGATCGAACTGCAGCTGGCGTTGCTGCGATCTCAATTTGTGTAGAGACGGTTAACGTCGGGCTCATGGTTGTTTCAATAATCGTATCCGCGAACAAGTTATGACAGAGTATCTCATTTACGAGTACTGTGGTAGTGAAATGAGTATTGTTAGAGTGAGTCTTGATTTGAACACATTTCGTATACGCTGCAGGAGCTCTAGCTTTTAATAATGCGACTTGGTTCTACTGTAAGTCAGCCCCCAAATTGGGGATGCGTTCTACGTGGAAGCGACCTTCAGAAACGGATGATATAGTCAGCGCTATGACAGAGCCAAGGAGCCATTGATCAATGCCAAATTTTATATATGCTTTAATAATGAAAATGATTCGGTAAGAAGAATGTCGAGATTCAGTGTCAGCCAAGACGGGCGACTGCATCTCCGAACATCTTTTAGTATCGGAGTTGGAGTGGGGATGATTGCCGGAGTTCAGGTGGACCTGTCCGGGAGCTCACTCATGAAGATAAGCTTATTACTGCTAGCACGCGGCAGCGGCAGATTAATGAAGCCGTTGGCAACGGAGTTCCGATTTGGCGGGATGATGTTGACGGCTATATACATGAGATGAGAGCTGTCTGTCGGTACCTTAAGGTGACATACATACATATAGTTAGATACATTCGTCATCGTATAACGTAACTCTCGCTACATTGTAAAAGGAGGTTTACATTTAGCTAGTCAGGATTCCGTTATAATAACATCCTGTTGTATTGACTGGATGGCATATCACAGATGGAAGACAGCGTTACGCTCCGGCATAATGAATTCTCTGCCACATCTGTACTATGAAACGAGGAAGAGACCTAGAAACAAACAATCTTGTCGATAGAGACCATGCCACCTAGATGCATGTAGCCAAGGATCATCGACCAGTAGAACTAATTGATGAAGGCCCTGTTTCATCGATACAGATGACTCACGAACCTCACTATTGAGATCATGCAAGGAAATTGTTCATTTATTATTTTTTGAAGCTGGTGCAACTTTTCATAGTCCACACTGGTTGTTTCTGGGACATGCGATGCTCATGCGCGCTAGGCTTTTAGCTTTTAGCGGAGGTCAGACTTGTATCTTATACCTTTTTGCTGACATTAAGAAGTGCGTCAGTGTATCTATCTATCTAAACTGGAATAAAAAGAGTGTGTAAGGTGAAGCTGCATGCTCGCGGTAACCAATTTCTTCTTCGATATGTTGATGTAATAAAACTTGGGTTATATAGTAGAAAAGGTCGGATCTAGGATCGTATTACCACCAGTATCCTTAGATGCAGGCGGTAATACTAAGGATAGGATGTGTTGTGTATGTCTTCATCTGCAAAATTTTGTTCCGTAAGAGGAACCATTGCATCTTTGTTGGTCTCGGAATTTTCGCGCATACGGTTGTTCTTCTTAAAGACGAAGCCCGGGTGCCCAATACAGAGGCAAAAGACGGCGAATATAACCAATCTAGAGGCGTTAAAAAGGTCGCGCGGCTTTGAGGACAATGAGCAACACTTACACCCCCTCCAGTCCAATGAATAGTCCCTCGTTCTTGACAGTAGATCCATTATATCCATCTTTCAGTTCGTCGGCACGAAAGATGCACCTGACTAGAGTACTGAGAACAGACGCGGACAAGAAGCCAACAAAAAGCTTTTCCCTTAGCCCATGCACCTGCCCCTTGGACGATCTCGCATATCTGAAAAAGAAGTCTCCGAATATAGCACAGAATATAACCAGCGTGATGACTTGCAGAATTAATCCAGCCAATGCAATGTTGACGCCAGTTTGGCTGGAGCCAGACGATGATGCGGACAGGGCACCACCAGCTCCCTGAAGCGCAAGTGAAGTGACATCAAAAGGAACAAAGATCCAGATCAAGACTTTTGTAGGGAAACGCGCCAACGACGGAGAAAAATGATCGATTCTATGCCCAATCAGTGAGATTTCCGCTCGCTGACTCCGAATGCAACATTATTCAACACTTACGTTTGATGCAGGGTGACATATATCGCTGCGCAATAAAAGACTGGTGCCTGCGTAATGCAAACTTTACAACTGATTAGAGACCCAAAGTGGACAAGATGGACTTCAGCTTACGAGGAAAACGGGCGAAGATGGTACTTACTGATTTGAATGATGAAACCCACAAAACTCCATGGGTTATTCCACATGATGATGCGTCCGACGTAGCCTGTGATCTCATGAAGACAGGATAGAATTAAACACCACATAAAGGTCCAAGTTTTCCATCGCGCGCCGAGATAGGCGTGGACACCTAAGGCGAGCGTGAAGAGTCCGGCGAATATAACATTTGCGGCTAGTGACGGTCGGTAACCGTAAACACTCTCATCGATACTACACAACTTTGTTACATGTTAGCAGATGCTGGCTCTCTGGCAATGGACAAATAGCATTTACTTCTAGAGTACAATTAGCATTTGGGCCGAAATGAATAAAATAGTCTTGTTGCGCCATGTCAACGAAAAAGAAATCGGTTGGTACAGAATTGGAACACATGGGAAGGAGTAATTGGGAAATGCTTAGGTCTACGTTGCAACACGGTCAAGTCTGCTCAAGGGGGTGTATTTGTACTTGTATTGCAAAATCCAAAGAAGAGAATATTAACGAGTAATTCGCCGATAGGCACGAGTTCGTAACATGAATCTTACTTTCCACAGTCACCCCTGCCCCGATGATCTGTTCCTTTGGCATACCTGACCTTTTTCAGCTAGTCGGGTGAGAACGTACGAGCTGGCTTCCTTGGAGACAACGATGTTTAGCCTGCGGGTTGCGTGGCTTAGTGACGGATTCTACACAAATCACCATTTTCAACGACGAGACATTTGCTAATACCTCAGAGCTGAGAGCATTGGGAAAAGCTAAGTGGGGATATAGTAGTGGTTTTTTCCCCAAGGCCCCTTAATTAGTTGTAAGCTTTCTCTCTCATCCCTGCATCTATAATACATCTCACAGCTATTTATGGCCAAGAAAGCAAGTATGATTGGCTGGCTCGCAAGGGCTTCCCTTTTCCATTTGTGCTAGGGTTAAGGCTGATGGCTATTAGCCCCTGGCCGACGGCGATCCTCTGTCAATTACATGTATCTGAGCTGATTGCAAGTGGGGGCTTGTTGCTAGTCATCTTTATCTTTGGCATGGACTGCGGGACAATGTTCATGTTTTTACGCCCATCGCGTAAGTATGTAAACTAATTTCATCAGACGAACCATGAACTCGGAATGTTTATATGCTATAAATATATGGGTGACGGCCATTGTATCTGGTTTCAATGGTTCTTTTAACCATCTTTCCGGTCCCTTCTGCCACAGCGCAAAGTACCTACCTATGTATATTACAGATGCACAGAGGCTGAGTCTTGTCCAAGAGCGACTCATTCGGACCAATTTGATTCGACGAAAGCAGTTCGAAATTTATTTCAGCAAGTATCGCCGGAAGATTAAAGCCAACAATGGCCCAAAAAGAGGTCTAACCATTAACCCAACCGTCATCTTAAAGCCAACTTGAGACACTCGATAGACTCTTATCCAAGTCCAGGATCACGATTTTGTGGCTAAGATGGAATACGCATGTGATGTTACACCGCCTGAGCAAAAAATAGTAAAAAGAAATAGTAAAAAAGATCCAGGTCGAGGCTATCATCTCAGCAGCCTGCAACAGGGATTGGTAGTAGCTTCGTCCTTCCTCAGCGGCCAAGAACGCAGGAAAAAAGGTCGATTAGTACAGAATTCTCCCATGGAGTGCTTAAACAGGATTATCTGAAGTGCCCTACCGCTGAAGATAAGGGCTTCTGGTGTCTGTATTGTGCTCAAGCCTTGAATTCTTTTTATGCAAAACATGACAAGAATAAGAAATGACGGTTCGTTCAGCCGGTGTCCCTTCTACTGCTGCATCTCTAAAGTGCAATAGTAGCCACGTGGCCGCAGGCTTGAATCCGTATGTTTGCGTCTATGGAGACTGCAAGAAGTCCGATGAGATGTACGCCACGACGGACGAATGAAAGAGGCATATAAGCAACTGCCATAGGGTGCCTCGCTGGTTTTGTGTTGCCTGCTAGCTTGAATCAGATAATCCGGCTGAATTCGAGTTTAAGCTTGAAAAAAGAGTGGCATGATTACATAGTGACTGAACACAACGGGGAATATGACGAGATTGACTTGCCAGATATGGCTGATGCAAGCAGTAGTCCCCTCTGTCTCATGCCCACTTTGCGTCAGGGGCACGCCTCTCCTACAGCCAGAAACAGACAGTCATATTGCTAAACACTTGCATTCCTTTACGCTGCAGACTTTATCATGGGGAAATATTGGGCCTGATGACGATGCGCAGATATATGTGGATTCAGACATTAAGAAGACCGCGCCTTTAGATGGCAACGATGAGCTCGCAGACGAAAAGTCAATTGGGACGTGGGTTACCATATTCCTGATGTAATAAGTGCCATCCTTCCCTACTGCACAAACTTGGGTAAAAGGAAGGAAGTTGCTGGTTTACCAACGCTCAACTTGCGGCCGACTGGTTTGAGCGAAACGCTTCATAGCGTGTCACAACGTTTCATGTTTTACGACTCCAAATATTATTACTGAGATTGCAACTTGTCTTTTGCAGATAGAACTCACCTTACAAAGATTCACTGAAGATAACAATGGCTTCACAGATCCTTGAAAGCGTTGGGATGGATATTGTTGCTGGGCTGACATCTGTGGATAATTTAAGAGGGCTCGAGAAGAAAAGTTGTAATTGGGCCTCCTACGCTAAGAGCGGGAGCATGAGCGCCAAGCATAGAGTATTAAATAGGAAATAGACTACATATCTTATAACTCTCATTTAAATTACACGCATAATACGTATATATATAGCATAGCTTAAGATAAGTAATTGTATGATAGTATATAGCAGTAATATATTTAACTGAACTGTCGGTAACGGGGATCTGATGTGAGAGATGATGTCAATAGGTGACAGCCGCTGTGTCTCAAGCATTAGTCGATGCATGAAGGTATCAGGCTCATCACGGCCGCAGTGTCCATTTACGTGTATAGATGTTGTTGCTACCTCAAGCATGTCACGATCGATGTTTGTATTTATGAAGTCGCAACTAGCATCGAACATCCATTTTGCCATATTTGCATGTGTGCAGGCACCATACCCCTGCACTCTTTGCCACACGGCCGTACGAGGCTGCAGGTATTTGCATACATGTATGTACATGTAATTGGCTGTTGAGCTTTCAGGCCTTGTTTCTGCCCAATTCGCTTAGTTGGGTACCTATTTTTTTTTTGTTACGTCTCCATCAGCTATTTTGCATTTTCGCGCTTTCTCAGTATCTACTTAGACACTTGATAAGACGTCTAACTATCTCACGATGGGCGACGGGAAGCAACCAAAATCTTCGAGGCTGCGTTCACTTTTCCGGCGAAAAAAAGAACCAAGTTCTCAAGAAAACATTCACCAGTCAAGTAACGCAACACTAAACATAGAAGAGCCACCTATCAAAGGTGCAGAGACAATTGAACAATCCGATCTGACGGATTCGTCTCAACCGCCCAACCTAAGGCCGACGAGCAGCGTAGGAGATAGGCCCGCCAAATCTTCAGACACAGCAGCCTCAGAGTCCGACCTATGGTCTCGAGCTTATCAAGAACTGGACGAAAACTCCCGAAATTGGATCCTAGGCACTTCCGAACTCAAACCGGGAAGTGGGAAACAGTGGACCGAGGACCTTATAACGCTTGTTCGAGAAAGAGAAGAGGAGTATAAGGGCAGTACTCCGAAGCTCAAGATAGGTAACCGTGAGATTATTTGGAGAGATTATGCCAACAAGACAGTAACGTGGTTGGTGACAATCGGCGATATTGCCGTCAACTTCGCTCCCGCGCCGTCTCCCATTATCTGGTCTGCCCTCAAAGTATTCATGAAGGTAAGCTCATGCGCAATTTCAAATTTTTTTATTTCTAACGGTGAACAAAGACAAATGTAGCTCAATGTGAAGACCTCGTAGCCATCTTCGGATGTGCTGAAAAGGTGCTCAGCGTCATGAGACGGGGTGCAGTGTATGAGATAGTGTATCTTCAAGATGCGCACCCTAGCGACGCAACAGGAGACCTGAAAGATGTTCTTTTAAATCTTTATAAGGCATTGCTTCAGCTTCTAAGCCATGCACTTGAGCGATTGAAAGAGGGACAAAGACGGCAATTTCTCCACGCCCTCATGTCCCCCGGAAAGGGTGCAGAGTTGGTGTCAGCCCTATCTAACCACGAACACAAGTTATCAATGACAGTCCAAGCTTGTGGTGCCGTCAAATTACAAGAGCATCACGATCTTTTGCAAAGTCTTAGCGCACCACTAAGACGCGTTGATGAGAATGTGAAAACCTTGGTCGAGCATCTCCAAGAGAAAAGCCTAGACGGGGCTTTGGACTACATAAGTGCCATCCCCATCGGGGATCACCATTTTGAGAAGAGAGAGACTAGAGCGCCCGAGACATGCGAGTGGCTGTTGAAACACCGGAGGTTTCTTAAATGGGAAGAGTCAAGCTGTTCTTCGACTCTATGGCTTCAAGGAAGTAGTAAGTGAGCCCGTGAGATCTAATCAGATTAACGCCATGAATATGATTATGATTAGCTGACTGGTTATTATAGTTGGCGCAGGGAAATCCTATCTTACTTCTAAAGTTATTGACCGCTATGTCTTTGACAAAGAAGCGCAAGGTAAAAACGACGAAGGGTTTGCCTATTTTTACTGCAGCCGCTCAGATACAGCTCGCCGAGATCCAAAATCCGTTTACCAAAGCTATATTCACCAACTTGCCCAACTAAATCATTACCCAACTGGAATGCACAAGAGCATCTTCGATCTATACCGCAAGGCCAAAAAGGAGCAGAGACAACTTAGCATCCCCGAATGCAAAGCAGCGCTGTCCGAACTTCTCAAGTCCTATCCAAGGACTACCTTGGTACTCGATGCTCTTGACGAATGCGAAGTAGAAGCTAGGAAAGATATTATTCTTGTTCTGCGCAGCCTTGCTACGGATGCTGAGCGCCCAGTCAAGGTTTACATCGCTAGTCGCAGAGAACCTGACATTGAAAGAAGTCTGGGCTCTGAAAGTTTAATCGAGATTGGCACCTCCGATAATAAGGGCGATATCGAAAAGTACATTGAACAAGAGATGACACGATTTGGTGAAGAATGGGAATCGGTTTCACAAGGCGTCAGAGAAGAGGTCAAGCGCACGATTACCGACCAAAGTGATGGGATGTGAGTATTAAGCCGCTGCTTCCATTTATTTGAGCAATCCTCTGCTAATATCCATCTTCAGGTTCAGATGGGCATATCTCCAGTGGGAGCAGCTCAAAAGATTTAAAACCGACCAAAGTATACTTGAGAGACTGGGGAAGCTCCCCGGGAGTCTTGAGCACGCTTATGATGAGATTTATTCCCAGAATGAAGGATATGAGTTGGTCATTTTGCAGCGAGCGACTAAATGGGTCTTATGCGCTGCAGAGCCACTTTCCAACGATGTGCTTCTGTGGGCGATTCGACTGGAAACTCAGACAGACGACAAGGCTGAAGCAGCCCTTAGACTATCAAGTCCTATCACACAATCTACACTGGAGTCAATCTGCCGCAATTTGGTTGTCAGAGATTCTAAGCTGGGTGTGTGGAAATTCCCCCATGCGTCAGCCGCAGAATATTTTGAGGGCAAACACAAGGACTGGACGACCAGGGCACACGAAGATGTGGCAATCTTGCTGATTTCTTATTTGATCGACTGCTACTCGGAATGGAGAATACCACTTTGGAACGAGAGTAGGAATCTACCATTAGGTGCAGTAGACCTTGATGACTATCTCAACTTTGAACATCCACTTCAAGATTATGCAAGGAGGTTTTGGGTGTGGCATGCGCGCAGTGCTGCAGACCACCACCGAGTATCACCGGTTTTGAAACGATTTCTAGGAGCGGCGGGACCGCAGAAATCTTCAAGCCAACAGTATCAAGCATGGTGCCAACACGTTAACGTTAATATAAGAATTGGACCTGGAAATTTGTATTCCTATGATCTATTTCCAGCAGAAATATCCATTTTTGGGATTTGTGCCTTGGGCCTTCACACTTTGCTTGAAGGCTGGTGGGATAAAGATATCGACGTGTTGATGGTTAATAGCAGAGGAATGGATTTGCTCTCAATTGCTGCCAAATATGGCCACCGCAGTCTCTGCTCGGATCTTGTCAACCACGGAAGCGATATCAACAGAACCTTGGAAAGCTACCTAGGGAGTGCGCTAGCTGAGGCCCTTGATAGCAAACAGGTTGAAACAGCGACATTCTTGCTAGCTAAAGGCTGCAACCCTGACAACTACCCAAAGGGTCAAAGTTATCTTTGTTTTGCTGCTGAGCATGTAGAGCAGCTGGTCGAAATACTTCTCAAAGCAGGAGCGGATCCAAATATCCAGTGCCGGCTTTGCATGTTTGGTTGCGCCTTAGAGGCAGCTGCCTATCGGGGAACGGTCGACTCGGTGAAGGCGCTCATAAAATGCGGGGCAGATGTTAATCTCGCAACTGCAACTAGAGGGGTAGCTTTCGGAAGTCCTCTAGCAGCAGCCGCGTATGGAAGATCGCTGGAGTGCGTCAAGCTTCTCCTAGAGCACGATGCCAGCGTGAATGCTCAACTCGAGCATGGAGAGTACGGCAGTGCATTGGCAGCAGCAGCGTTTAGAGGATCGCCGGAGTGCGTCAAGCTTCTCCTAGAGCATGGTGCAAATGTGAATGCACAGCTAAACCACGGATATTACGGCAGTGCATTGGTAGCAGCAGCGTTTAGAGAATCGCTGGAGTGCGTCAAGCTTCTCATAGAGCACGGTGCCGATATAGATGCACAGCTAAGCCACGGATATTACGGCAGTGCCTTGGCAACGGCAGCGAATAAAGGATCGCTGGAGTGCGTCAAGCTTCTCATAGAGCATGGTGCAAATGTGAATGCACAAGTGAATGACGGAAATTACGGCAGTGCATTGGGTGCTGCTCTTTGTGGGTGGCAAGAGGACATTGAGATTGTCATGTACTTGGTTGAAGAAGCAGGGGCAGACGTCAGCATTCTATCCTCATGCCCAAGGTTACCGATCGGAATTCTTCCGAGGACATACACACTTCCCAAAGCAAGAT
Source organism: Trichoderma harzianum CBS 226.95 (assembly GCF_003025095.1). NCBI lineage: Eukaryota > Fungi > Ascomycota > Sordariomycetes > Hypocreales > Hypocreaceae > Trichoderma > Trichoderma harzianum. The sequence goes on from NW_020209276.1 coordinate 114,232, forward strand.
ATCTTGTGAAGGGAGGCTACATTCAGGCCAATGTTTTTGCTGACCTCGGGCTACAAGTATAGCGAAACTACTGTTACATATGACATCAATACTTCAACTGTCTATATGCAGCCTTGAAATCAACCATTATAGTCCTGAAGCGCGATGCATGCGTGTGCAATCTAAAGTCTGCAAAAGATATGTTGTCAAGTTACATGTACACACTTACATTGAATTCGCCTGTGGGATCGACTTGTCAACTTGAAATCCACGGTTCCATGTCGAGAGAGCTTGTACATACTACACGTGACACGCAACGGCATCATGGTTAATTAAGGTACAGGTACCTACCTAGCAGGCGAATTGAGTGGGTCTTTGAGCGATAAGATAAGATAAGATAAACCCGTTCAATCTGGAGGGGCACCCATGAAAATTGGCGGGCATTCAATTTTTTTTCCAGTCATCAATCAATCAATCTAGATCCCATCCTTGGATAAAAGCATTCAGACAAGATGGCCACCGATACCGATGCCGAGGCGCCTCACAACAATTTCGACGTGTGTAAATTCCCAGATTTCAGTCTTTTTGGCCTACCCCGGTAGCACCAACAACCCGCATCCCCGTATTCCTACGAGCTACACACGTGCAGGACTGATTCGATTCGTTACAGACCATTTTGGTGTTGGATTTTGGCAGCCAAACCTCGCACCTCATCCTCCGACGCCTGCGAGCTCTCAGTGTGTACGCTGAGATGCTGCCCTGCACCGCCAAGCTCGCCGATCTAACCTGGAAGCCCAAGGGCATCGTCTTGTCTGGAGGTAGGAACCTTTATGGGTCTCGCTCCGTCTTTGATTCTAACCAACTCGATGGATAGGTCCCTCCTCCGTTTACGATGAAGGCTCGCCTCGTAAGATCCATATCCTCCATATCCGGCCTACGAGTCTTACTGATTCATAAAAGACGTTGACCCTGCTGTCTTTGAGCTCGGTGTTCCTATTTTGTGAGTGCCTTGGAACCCCTTGGTTGGATAAAAGCGCTCTTACTGACTCATATTTATAGAGGCATCTGGTATGACTCCATTTAAACTCCATTATGGCGCGGTGCTAATGCCGTGAGTCTAGCTATGGTTGCCAGGTAAGTTCTGCCATTTTTCATGTCATGTCATTCTATTGCGACTAACTGCGCGCAGGAAATTGCCTGGCAGAGCAACTCTGAGAACGTTGCTCGTGGAACAGCTCGAGGTTTGGATTTATCCACGAAGCTCCCGATCTCACATCTTCTAACAACTCGGCTACACAGAATACGGTCATGCCGACGTCACCATTCACAAAGTCGACAGCCATGCTGACCGTCTCTTCGCTGGTTTGGGTGAGACCATGCATGGTGAGTTTGCTCCCACTCGATATAGAACAACCCTGCCTTCTACAAACCTAACTCTCTGACAGCCTACATGAGCCACTTTGACAAGCTCGTCCGCCTGCCTGAGGGCTTTGTGGTCGTGGCTAAGACGGCCAACTCTGAGTTTGCTGGTATTGCCCACCAGACCAAGCCCATCTTCGGTGAGTTCTCCTCCCTATGTCCATCCTTCATGTCACTTATCCGTCCGTTATTTCTTATGTACCTCCTCCTTTCGCCTCCTCCATCTTCTTTCTCTTTTGCTTTGCATACCTACCGCAGTCCAACATCATCAACTCTGTACCTACCGACTGACTTGAAATGCCAACAGGTGTACAATTTCACCCTGAGCTTGAACACGTATGTGCATTAGTCCCATCCTGTCTTTTTCACTCCTTATCACTTAACTAACTTAATACATCTAACAGACTCCCCGTGGAAGTGAGCTCTTGCGCAACTTCAGTGTCGACATTTGCGGAGCGCAACCCAACTGGAAAATGAGCGACTTCATCGAGCAGGAAATCACTCGAATTCGAAAGCTTGTTGGCGATAAAGCCCAAGTCATCGGTGCCGTTTCTGGTGGCGTGGACAGCACAGTGGCAGCCAAGCTTATGACAGAAGCAATCGGTAAGACCCTTACGGCTGTCAAGGATGTGTATTGAGACTAACACAAATTCAGGTGACCGCTTTCATGCCGTGCACATCGATAACGGTATGGCCTGAACCTCTCATATGAGCCCAACCGACACTAACATGTGGCAGGATTGATGCGTCTGGACGAGTCCAAGGAAGTAAAGGAGACGCTGAAAGAGCATCTCGGGATTAATCTCACAGTGATTGATGGCACCGAGCTTTTCCTCGGCCGCCTCAAGGGCGTCACAGAGCCAGAGAAAAAGCGCAAGATTATTGGAGAAACCTTTGTATGTTCTCGACCTCGAAGTCTTGCCACGAAGTTCAGAATTCCAGTAGCGCTAACTAAACCATAGATCGACTTGTTCGAAAAAGAAGCCATCAGGATCGAGAAGGAAGCCGAGAATACCCCCAACGCCGGAAAGGTTTCTTGGTTTCTCCAGGGAACGGTATGCTCCCCTGGCTCATGACCCGTTGATATGATGCGTAGATTAATGATAAAACTAACCATGATACAGCTGTACCCGGACGTGTAAGTAGAGTGGCTTATGTACCAGGAGAAGGGTAACTAATTGTATGCAGCATTGAATCTCTTTCCTTCAAGGGCCCTTCAGCAACGATAAAAAGTTTGTAGTTCTACTAGACACCAAGGCCTGCAATTGCTGACTCTTATCGCAGCCCATCACAACGTTGGGGGTCTACCCAAGGCAAGTATCTCTTTCTCCCACTACTTTCCTTCGGACGGTGTCAAACGGCAGCTGGTGGCCGATCGGTCTACGAGCCGTTTTGACACCGTCTACACCACAGCCCTCATTCCTCATTCCATTTGCTAAATTTTCACTAACCAAGTTATAGCGCATGATGGATGGTGTAAGCCAAGCACCCGTTATTCTTATTCGTTCCGCATCTTGACTGACTCTGGCGATTACAGCAAGGCTTAAGGGTAAGTTGATACTTCCCCATTTCAAGCGGACTCTCCACCTATCTTTGAATGGGAAAACATTGACTAACAGTACCCTAGCTTCTTGAGCCACTTCGCGAGCTATTCAAGGACGAAGTCAGAAACCTTGGTCGACGCCTAAAAATTCACGAAGATCTGGTTAACAGGTTTCCCTTCCCGGGGTAAGTTCATTCTCTATAAACTTGGTTGTTGCCAAAAGTACCCTGCAGCAGGGCACACTTGCAGCAGCAAGTCAAGCTATGAGAACAAGCTGATTTGATTTTACGAATTACGCAGGCCCGGCATTGGCGTACGCATTCTCGGAGAGTGCACACCTGTAAGCTAGCAGAGAACACGAAGGCATAAATGAGCTATGAGCTAACAATCATAAAGGAACGGATTGAAATCGCAAGGCAAGCCGATCATATCTTCATCTCCATGATCAAGGAAGCAAAAATCTACAATAAGGTAAGTTGACATATTATCAATGGTTCGAGCAACAGCTGACTCTTCAATAGATTTCCCAAGCCTACGCTGGGTTAGATACAAGCAAGGGTATATACTTCAGAGATGCGCCAGTTGAGAAATCATTTTGTCTCGTTGCTAACTGGCTGTTTTCTTATAGCTGTTGGTGTGATGGGTGACACTCGTGTCTATGGATATATCATCATGTAAGCTACCATACACCAAAAACTCCCACCCCCTATTTAACTAGGTCATTACTAACTTCATTGATAGCCTTCGCGCGGTTACAACCAGTGACTTTATGAGTGCCGAGCCTTACGAGTTTCCCTTCTCCTTACTCAAGGCCATGGCCCGCAGAATTGTCAATGAGGTAGATGGAGTTTCTCGTGTCACCTATGACCTGTATGTTCCTTTTTCCCTCTCGATTCAAGAGTGCTAGCTAATATCTGATAGATCTTCAAAACCCCCTGGAACTATTGAATTAGAGTAAGAAGGCTACGTTGATAAGTGAGGAGAATGTACTTGAGATTTGCTATATAGATGGCACCTTCTGCTACCACGCCATACACTGAGCTCTCGGCTGTGAGCCTTCTTGGTCGCTTGGGTATCAGAAGATATTCTAAGGCGGGGTTTCGCTAAACAGCTAAGCTACATCTCTAAATATCAGCGGTTGTGCGGATGGCAAGGCTCTCAAAATAAAACACAAATCAAGAAAGAGTCTTGATGCAAGCTGTATGTATTTATGAAGGCTTTGTAACAGAGTTACGGAGTAGTTGTACCAGTACAATACCCGGCAGTGCACGATACGCCTCTACTTGTGGCATCGCAGAAGTATCAATACCGCTACGCATGCTGTTGCTGTACTGTGATTAAAAGGCGTCAACATATTACACCCACGCCAAGCTACAATCACGTTATAGACTCTCTATAGTTGAATAGAACTTGGGACATGGCGCTTCACGAAACGGCATGTCCAATTTTGTGACACATGGATCTCTTGCCTCTACTTATTAACAAGTTACAGAAATATCACTTCCATACACTGTCCGGAATCTCATTCAGATATATCGGGAAAAGACAACGAATCTCGTTTTCGATAGCCTCATTAGCATAAAGATGCAGAGATTTCCTGTAAGTAGATACATGTGCTGGACCATTAGACCTGGTCCACTAAAAGAGCAACAAATAGACCAACAAAGGAAGTTTCGGAGTGGAAGAAGCATTTTGGCAAAGAAAAAGCAATGATGTAACTCTCTTCGTATCTATATCTATTTGCTTTACTCTATAAGATCCCAAGTAGAACAAAGATATGTACTCCATTGCCCTGGGAGATGTGACTCTACCACTTTGAACTATCTGTAGGCGATTCCATCAACACCTAAGTGGTACAGACGCGAATTGTTGAGACATGGAAACGGACGTCGGCATGACAGTTTAAGTATCAGCCCTCCTCTGAAGCATCACGCTTACTCGTCGTCGCTGTCGGCCTTGCACTGCTCAGAGCTTTAGTCTTACTGAAGAGACACGCAAGTGGGTTAATGGAATTGGGAGGAAAGGTTTGTAACTTACCCACAAGTAGGCGGCGTTGCAGCTGCTCACGCAGTAGATGTAGCCAAGCCCGGTAGGTCTGCACTTGACCACGCAGGTGTCTCGCGTATCAGAGCATGCAGTTCGGGGTTCGATAGCTCGGGCCTCGACAGCAGCCGGGACCTGAGGAAGGGCCGAAGCCAGGGGAATGATAGCGAGGAGAGCAGAGAATCTCATCTTGAAGGATTGATGTTGTTGTTTATTTGTTTATTTGTTTGTTGTACTTGTTGAGGGTGGATGGGAGTGAGTATGATGAGGGGAGAGGAGGAAGAGGCCATACATTTATAGACGAAACGAGGATGAATGGATTTAAAAATAGCATGCGCTTTGTAGTATGTGCTTCATAGCACGTGCTTTGAGTGAGCTATTAAGAATACAGAGAAGATGGGGTTTATCTTTGTTTAAATGGGGAGGCATTGCGGTGGGATTGTATGGTGGTTTGAGCGTTTGGGGGTCAGGACCGTAAGTTGAACCGGTGAGTATTCGTGACGGCCTACAATAATATAGTACAATAAGAACAGCTGATTTCAAAGATACGAGTTTACAGATAAGGCTAGTTTTGGCCCTTTTGTTTGAGATGAAGTTTTAGGCACCGTAGTCTGCTCTGCTAACGCTCTCTGCCGCTATTGACGTCTGGTATTCTTCCATCATCTACATACAGGAGAAGGCTAAATGGGTGTCGCGGTATCGGTAGATAAGATAAATAGAGAGACCCACCTTTGGTCTGAAAGTAGGTTAGCGTTAAAACTGCTTGTACCTCCAAGTCTTTCCCAAACACCGCAGACCAGACGAAATTCGTTAATAGCTTATCCCCGCAACGACATATGGAATTCCTTACAAAAATTACTATAAAGGCTTCGCTCCCGCCATACTGAATTCCTTTCCGAGCACCATAGTCAACACTTGTCCTGAACCATCGTCTCTTGACTCCAGAGCATCCCACCTTAATAATGACGGTTCAGTAGTGTCTACACTATGTTCAGAAGATTCAATTCACCATGAGGTGAAGTTTTATCTTCGTTGTGTTCAATTGGATGCAGGTAAGGAATCAAATGGTGAGGGCAGCAGCCTACTGCCTGCATATTGGTACAGTGAGAATTGCACACAGCAAGGCTTTTTTTTTTTTTTTTTTTTTTTTNCATCCAGGAGCTTTCCCAGTGATCGCCGCCACTAAGCATTGTGCCGGGCACCCCTTCAACAATCCACGACACGTAACGGTCTGTGCCGCGGAAGCTGGGAGGGCTTCCTGTGCGTCCAAGATTACCTCCTCTGCCAACGAAGTTTGGTGTGGGAGAACAGGATCATCACGCCCTTTGCTCCAAGGCGCCCTTTCGCCGCTAGCTTGATTGCCACTTGATCATCGGCATGCGGCATGGCTCTCAACCTGGAGGTTTTCCGTCGGCTCTGTGCCGTCGCGTTTCGCGTTGTAGTCCACGACTTGGGTTACGAGACCCAAAAACTTCACATTCAAAGATACGCTTCTGTCACCTCCGTGATTGATGTCAAGAGGATCGCATCTGTGATCGGCGGGAATGCAACTCGTGGGCGGAAGGAAAGGCCTTCATTTCTTTACCAACTGGAAAGCCGCTCTGCCTCGGCGACAGAGCTTGATTGACTGCCAGGCACACCGGTTATCCTTAATCCTTGGCTCAAAGGCTGTTGTTGCCACAGCCGGACGTCCAACACGGCACGATTGTACCTTTGGCACGGGCTAACCAGCCACATTGTGGCTGGACACTGGCTGTTGTCACTAACTAAAGGTACTTGAATTGCTCTAGCAAATAGGTGGGAAGAGTAAGTTTACAATGCTTTTACAGGGGAGAGTGCGCCACCTAATTTACCCAAGCCCCAACCCCTTTATCGAGGCAGGCTAGCATTGATCGTCCCCCGGGGCAAGGCAAGCGGTGGACAGTAAAAGAGGGACTCAGAAATAAATCAACGCACACAACTGAAAATACAAACATCTTTTTTTATTTAATAGCAAGGTAAAATTAGTGTGCGTAGTGGTCACACTGTGTGCCGATCGTTTGAATTTTCCCTGTTTTATTGTCCACCGCTTGCAAGGCTAGGCTTGACACCTGGAATTCTCAGGCTAGGCGGAGGCAGATAGGGGCGGGCTAAGGCAAAGGCGGGGCGTTTCAATACACTGTGACAACTTTCCACAACGGTTCATCCGGCATACGTAGCTACGGTTCCTGAGGACAACTGAGGCAGCACTAAAAGCAGAAACCTGCGATTAACATCTCTGGCCGGATTTAAAGGAAAACGCAAGGCCTCTACACGGTTGCCATTTCCCGCAGAAGTGGTAAGGACGGCATGAAGAAGTATTCGCCTCCTTTGGATTGCACGAAAGAGTCGAAGTTGATCGACTTCCTCGCGCCTTTGCCGTCGACAATGCTCATATTATTCATGCGACTGGAACCCATGATGGGGTCGATTCCGGGAGTGACGTCTACACTGGTAGCTCTCGGTGGGAAGCGTTTGTTATTGATCCAATCTAGAAATGAACGGAGTGAGTTAGACGGTCGACAATTCCAGTCTGGGTAATGGCCGGGAAAGCATACTCTTAGTTATGAACTGGAACCCCTTTGCGAGGCTGCTCTGGTAGCAGACGAACAGGAGGCCACGGTCTTCGGGCATCTTCTCCTCGCCGCTGACAAATTCTTTCCCATACGGAATGCCGCGACGCATGATGTCGTAGCCGGTGCGGTCGCCGAGGTCCCCACGAGGCTTCGTCTTCCGGATATGGGCCGCAAAAGGGCAGTTTTTGTCTTCGAGGTCCTCCGTGTAATCAAAGTCGTTTTTCTCGGCCTCCTTAGGATTGTCGACGTTGGGAAACACCTGCACCGGGGCACCTGCAAGCAACTCTCAGATTCTGTCTATATTGGAGACGACAAAGTGGCTCCCCAGACTCACCACTCTCCCAGCGCCCGACCAGGCGGGCACGTAGCTGTGCTGGGGTGTAATTCAAACCGGGAGCTTCGGTCTCCACGAAGCTGCAGGAGCCAGTCAGCCAGAAAGAAAACGACACACCACGTGCCGCAACGCACCTGCGGAATTCCGGAACAAATTGTTTCAACATTCTGAAAGCCATGTAACTGCCATCCGTGGCCCAAGAGGGCTCATCCTTTCCGGTGATGATAGTTCTAGGGCCGTCTGGTTAGAATGTTTGCGGCGGCCTTCCAACGGGGGCTTGCCGGGTAACTTACCCTGGATCCGTGAGTATATGTCGTTTATTGGGAAGCTTGGCTTGTGCATCGTCGAGACCCTTAAGTAGAGGCTGAGAGATACCGTCTTTGAACCCAAAGCTGGGGACAGAGTTAGATGGCCTGACAGGGAAGTTCAACGAGCGGTCCACACTCACTGTTCATGGCCGGGCCGCGATTTCAGATCCTCCCCCCGAAGAACCTCGGCCACCTTCACGCCGCAGGATGACCCCAGGTTTTCTTCTTCAAGGTGCTTCAGTCGGGCTTCCACCTTGTCCTTGGTGCCGCAGATCAGCAGTACGCCATCCACTCCGTTTTTGAACGTCTCCAGCCAATTATCCTCCTGATCTTGCCCCACACCCTCCCCTTGTGTCATGCTTTTGAATTGACCATGATTGAACGCTTCGTCCTTCAGCCCTTCTTTCCCCAGCTATACGACGGATTAGATTTAGCACGTATCTTTCGCATCGCGATGGAAAAGTACACTCGGAGGCTTACTTTTTCCATACCCACCTTGCTAAACGCGATGTTGACGCCGGCCATTGGCACTACCTGCGGGCGGGTGGCTATATCCGCCGCCTGTGCACTCTTGGAAACAAGTATCTCGTCTCGCATGGCTTGGGCGCCGCTCGCAGATGTGATGACCGTATCGGCCAATATCTTCAGCTGTGGTCTGAATTTTGGGACTTCGTCGATATTGAAGAAGTAAAAGATCTGGTAAAATTTCAACAAGCCGGGCCTGCGCGCGGATCAGTTTCCATGGAGAATCAACAACTGACGGGTTCGATAACCGTACCAGATATCGGCCTGGAGATTGTCCAGGTTTGGCTTCGTTTCGTTGTTGTCTGACATTTCCCGTACTAATAGGGCCTGGACAGGTGAGCAATAGTAGCTGTTCGTGCAGAGGTTGAAACAAACTAAATATGTTTCGTTGAACTGCATTCTCAGCATTCACACGGGTTGTTATATAATATTTATGCGCTAGATTTCCGCTTGTTCGAGCATTTTCCCTCAGTCAAACACAAGTATACGCGTCATATAGACCGTTGGTCAGGAATGCAGCTGTCCATGGTGGGTGGTTCGGATTCGAACCTCCTACTCTGGATTGGGAAAAGAGTGAGGCTCCCTTGTGCCAAAATTGGATGCGACTGGGTTGTGGATCGAGATCTTCGAGCCAAAGTGGGTTCTGCGGAAGTCTAGAACTAAGATTTCACTAGGCGGCTGAGCCGGCACACATCGCGGTTCTTTGTCGATTGAGTTTCAAGATGGCAGGGGTGCACCACTTTTCTAGCTCCTCGCCTCGGGGTGGCACTCGAGCCAGTGTAGGGTTTTTTGGCACACGTAATCAGCGGCCACGCTTCCGAGACTGATACATTGACTGAAGGTTAAGAGGCTCGGCATATTCGTCCAAGCCAAAAACCTAGAGCATTACTATTCGCACAGATACAAATGACTTCACAGCGAGCCGTTCTCTCATTTTAAGCTTATGTTCTAATCCAAGTTTCCGCGAACTCGAACTAAATTCGCTCTTACGTGCTTCTCCATGTGTGTCACTCAGTTACTGTAACATCATCCCCACGAAATGTTGTCTTCTGTTGAACTCCATGGGACGTTGTAAATAGCTGTGTTCTTAATAGAGTTGTCGAGAGCATGAACTGTTCCATTTCTCCGTGCATACTGTAATGTGCGGGTGTTTCACCCTGCAGAATATTTGAGCCTTTTCTTTAGGCCATGACTAAGTATGATGTTCCTATTTTGATCGGAAACTTTATATCTAATATGTTCTAAGGAAAAAGACGAACTCACTCACGGAATATTAAAGTTTCTCATTCCTAATTCTGGGCAAAACAGAGAGAAAGCAAGGAGATAGTCGAATTTGATGATTGGCCTTTGTCGCATTGCGTTCGCTCCGCAGCGGATTTTGTTGAATGTGGCAGGATACTGTTGACAAGGTTACTCCACGGGTTCATCTCTGCCAGAAAGGGCAGCGGGCATAGAGAGACTAATCGCGATGTGGCTATTAGAGTAAACTTTAAGATGGCAAACGACCGCCCTAGATGTTGGCGGCTCATAAGGTTAGTTTTGATGTAAACTCCATTTTTGGTTCCGGTATGAAGCGACAGTAAATTCTACCACCACCTATGCTAACCACTGTCAACCTCCCTACACCAAACAAATGTGAGTGTGACAGCATGGCAAATTTTTCAAAAGCAGTCTCAGCCGCCTAGAATCAAAGAGAGACTGTCAGCCAGGGAACTCCCATATCGTTTAGCCAACCAGCAGTTCCCAAACCAGACCTGATAGGCAGGGCCCGGAAGGGCCGGAAGGGGAGAATCGGACTGAGAAAATGCAACATGGATCAAATATTGGCTGTTTGCGGACAAAACAACTCATCGGCCAGAGCGAACACGTCACTGTGTTATGTTGGACAGCTACAAAGGGCATTGCAGATTACGATGAAGCGTGCGCTAGGAACTATAAGAACCCTTCTGCATATACGGAAAGTAATATCATATTTATTTGTGTTTCCTAACAGGAATTGGACACTCTCACCAAAGCCACTTTTCGCTTGCCAAATATCATGTCTCTTATCAAAGATGATTTCTTGCCTTCCGAGGCACATAACAGTCTTCCGTATATAATTGACAATGAGAATGTCCCACATGACAATAATCAAGATATTACGGATCTGGTATCTCTGTTCCGCAAACATCAATTGCCACAGGGCTTCTGCGTTAAGCTCGTACACAAACATTTCGATACTGAAGGCGACGAGGTTATGGTATCCAGAGACATTACAGTTCCAACTCAAGGTGTTGTCTCGATTACGGGCCCAATGACACCTAAAAAAAAGCCTTCCTCTTCGCGGTCTTAATTACTTTGTCGATGGAGACGGAAGACTCCAACCATACGAATACACGATAGGCCCAGGTTCTGACTTGCATCAATATGATGACTTCTTCAAAGAACTCTCCTCCTTGGTCGTGGAGCGGGGTTTACAGAAAAAGCTGGGGCTGACGATTGACGACGGAGAGGTGCATTCGCGAAAATGGACGGAATTTGAAGTCCCTGAGAAGCGTGGCACAATTATGATCCCTCAAGATGTTGGTGGTATTGAAGGGCTTGGGCTTGGAACGCCTCTAATTACTGAGTGGAGTCCTATTAGCGACAACCCGCTTTGCGTCTACTGCTGGGGTTATGGTGTTTCACGAGAGACGAATGACTGGTTTTTGTCAGGAAAAAAAATGATTGTTGGATCTCCACTTCAGCTCATCGTCAGTACGTCAATCAGTAAACTTTAGAGCAAAATCTAGCTTCCACTTTCCTACCAAATTTTGACATCTTGTTTTCATAACCACTGTTGTTGACAAAAGCTCTTCTGCTTTTGTTTGTCGCCGATATAACGTGCATTTCCCAAACGCCACCTTCATCGAATCATCCCCGATGTCAAGGTTTGGCACGCATGATCCCGTAGAGGTAAGAGACTATAGCCTGGCGCCTCAATATCTCCATGAAGAATTACATTGCGGGGAATGTTGCCAATACAGTGCAATGCGTCGTGGCTCATACATCAGTCGTATGGCTCAATCCGTCAACCACTGCATGAACAGGGGGTATTGGCTGGTCGGGCGAGCCCCTTGGACTCAACGTTAAACGGCTTCCCCACCTCGCCGATGTTAAAAGGCCACTATTTCCTTTTGACAGCATCGGATAGTTCTACTACGCACCTCTTGATAAGCTCTGCCAAAGTCACCCTTATTCTCAGCCTTACACCTTGCTTAAACTCCGCGATTATGACCTACTAAGCCACCTGTCTATTGAAGGACGAACCTAGTTGCTATGGAATACCGCTTTACGACGAACCCTTTTCGGCATGGCTTTCCGTAAACGTTACTGTATATACTCTTAGTGTAAACTTTGTTATATACTGAAGGTCTGACTACGTAGCCTGCGTTACTGTGGACAAGGATTAGCTATGCTGGGGCCCTTTATAAAGGAAGCTTTGAGCGAAGGCTGCATTCTCAATAAGCCATCCCCCACTCTGAAATATTAAGAAATGCGGATGCACATACTCCAAAAGCTTGTTGGCCGTTTGCGGAAGCTGGTCACCCTCGCCGCGATATAACTAATTTGTCATTATGAATCACTACAGTACTGTACTGTACTTCCAAAGCCACGCAGAATAACTGTCCGTCTCGTCTGTTTTTGGTTGTGCGCCATCATCAAGTCCACCATCCTTCGACCGCTTCATGGTCTAGGCTTCTGGATTATGTCATCGTGAAGCCATTACATGCAGATGAGGGTCAACTGGACAGTATGGTATTACCCGTTGGTCCCACTTTCAGTCACCAACTTAGAGTCTACGCCTCTAAGTTAGGTCCAAAATTGCTGAAACGCTCCAAAAAGCAGTACACACAGCTAAATGTATTTTTTTTTTACTGCTTCAACTCTACAGTGAAGGGCATAAGTTGACTGAATGAGAGTCCACCGCTTCCAGATACGCCCGGTCTAACTTCATACTATATATAGGTACAGAGAGGTTCAATAATATCTTACAGGAAGGCGTCGTCTAGTCAAGATAGGCTGGTGGATATGGCGGGTTGGTTAGCTGTTGAGCCTGACGGCGCTGTTGGTCAACGAGGCGCATCTTCATACCTGCCATATAGTTAGCCGTAAAAGCATGACATGAAAAAACACAGACATAGGAACCTTCCGTGGGCGTGTGGTTATAAAGGCTCTGACGGTCGAAAGGCGCCTCAAGGAGTAGGCCTTGCAGCGAGGTGACCTGGGAGACAGCAACATAGCTAATACCGGCCTGAAAGTCGCGCGTGGAGAGGTCAGTAACTATTCGATCCTTCGTCAGGCTCTGGCATTTGTGAACAGTGATAGCAAACGCCACAATTAGGGGAAACTGCGTGCGAGCGCAGGTCTCGTTGCCCACTAGGAAGTCACGGGTGACTGGGAGTATTGGGCAGATTTTCCTGCCTTCAGTAGTTGATAGATACGAAGGTCCGTCGTAGCTGTCAAAATCTACCATAATGACGGCTGGGGGGTCTTTATATGGGTCGGCACCTGCGTTCCAAGCGATATCGTACACAGTGCCCTGGGCTCCGTTCACTAGGCCGGCTGGTTGCCATAGATTAATCGTGAGTATTACCCTTGCGCCTTTAGCAACGGGGAATTTGTTGGATAAGTTTCCAGCGTTGTCGCTTGGCGCTTGCGCTGCACCTTTCCCTTGATCCTTTGCCTCCACTTGTATTGCTGGCGCGTTGAGGCGAACCATATGTTCGTAATTATATTCGTTGACCCGGGCCTTTGTAGAGTACACCCGCAATGCAGCGCTAAAGCTGTCAACCTCGCTCTGTGTTAGCTTGGCCTGTGCCCGACTGCTAAGAAGGTTCCAAGACGGAATAGATAACTTAACTTCACGCAATTCCTGCAACGCCTGACGGAACCGGGCTTGCTCATCACCAGCCTGGCGTTGTACCGTAGTCAGGAAGATGGTGCGGTCAAACAACTGGTAGGCGGCCTGTCCTTTCCTTTCCAACGAAGACAGGCTGGTGCTAGTCGAATACAGCGGCTTTGGCCGGACTGTGGTAACTGGAAGAAATCACCCACGAGCAAGCATACCTGGGCGTTTGAGTTAACTCAAATGCCAACTCATGAGTTAACTCGTGACTCAAACTCAAAAAACTCACGTGAGTTGAGTCTGAGTTACGACCAGAAACTCATGAGTTAACTCAAACTCATACCCACACTTCCTGGCATGTCATTGGTTCAATTTAACGTTCCAATCTCTCCAACCCCTGCGATGACGTGAGGCTTCCAAACTGTCTAAGATTGCAATGGCACACCGGACTTTCCATACCCAGAGACTAACGCTCATCTACACTATCAACACTTTTCAACGGGCTGAAGCATCCATCACAAGGAGTAGGCGACTTTTCTTTCCACAACTTCATCCATATTTATAGACAAAAGCACCTCGAAGGGAAGCGCACGCGTCACGTGACCAATTTTGTGAGTTACGACTTGTCCGTAACTCATATGAGTGAGTTAAGAGGGCCGAAACTCATGAGTTAACTCAAATGCCCAGGTATGCGAGCAAGACGCTCAGGCCACCAAAAAACTCGGAGCTACGCCGCGGAAATGCCTGCCGGAGGCGGGAATCGATCCTCGCTAGCTGCTCAAGCCCCAGCATGCTCTTTTCATCGATAACGAGGTATTTGATGTGCCGTAGGCGGGACTGAAGGGCAGCTGCGTCCGCTGGTGAGAGATCGTTAAAGGCACCACCTACTGGGAGGCGTAGTAGCGAATGAATGGTGCTGCCTTGTATCTGATTGCTCGCAACGCCGGTTGGCGCTACGCGGCAAATAGGGCTAGGTGTTGGTAGGGCAGCCGTCTGCAGATGGGACGACAGCACTTTGATGAGGAAGGACTTGCCTGTGCCGCCACCACCGTCAACGTGGAAAAGTATTTGAGCTGGAGTTTTAGCCTGAAAGTGGCCCATGAAAGTGTCGTACGCGAGCCGTTGTTGCGGGTTGAGCTGATCACGCCATCGAGGGCCAAGAACCTCCATATCGTTTCGTATGGAGTGGCTAGCGATAAGGTCTTTCCAGTAGCTGGCTCGCAATTCTGGATAAGTGCCTACATGCCGTGTCCAGTCATAATTCACATCGATATCGCGACGGCTAAGCAGGTCAAGACCTTCCTGGGTAAGGGGATTGTCAGGCAAAAGCGCGGCGAGGCGCATCCAGTCTTCGTCATCATATTCTTCCTCCAGGGGCAAAGCCTCGTATTGGTCCTCTTGAGGCTGCAAGCTAGCCTCCCTTGGTTGGCCGTAATGGTCATCATTATGACTGTGGTGCTGCCAACAGTAGGAGAAGGCCTCCGCGTGAGAACTAAAAGTTTGGCCATCATATGTCAGGAGCTCG
Source organism: Trichoderma harzianum CBS 226.95 (assembly GCF_003025095.1). Lineage (NCBI taxonomy): Eukaryota > Fungi > Ascomycota > Sordariomycetes > Hypocreales > Hypocreaceae > Trichoderma > Trichoderma harzianum. The sequence goes on from NW_020209276.1 coordinate 129,369, forward strand.
TCAAGGTGGCGATGAGGCATTGCTTCCACTTGGAGGAGTCCCTGGAACGGAAGTTCCAGTATTTGAGGAAGGAAACGTAAACCAGGTCTTCTAGGGATTCTGGGCGCTGCTTGTATTTTTCATAGACGTTGGGGGCCTCGTCAACCTCCCCACCGTCAATTTGTAGGGAGCGGGAATGCCTAGCAGGGTTACGGCAGTCGACATATAGACAGGTTCGTGAGCCCTCCTGTAACGGCAACCCGAGGAGCAAGTGGCTCACCTCCTGCTTCGAGTAGTCCCGCTCAGCAACTAGCTGATTCAGGAGCTTTGACGTGAAGGATATCAAGGGGTTCTGGTCCTTGACCCGTGGCATCAGGGCCTTCCCAATTTGGGCAAAAGTCTCGCTCTTCTTTTCCGACTTGGAACAGTATTTGGCCGCGTAATCGACTACTTGTTGTAGGCTCGTGCATGGCGAGATGTCTGTATTGGCCAGCCATGCAACGGTCAGCAAGCGGTTGTAGTGGTTGATTTGGCTATCGTTCCGCTCGCCCCTGAAGCACCAGTGCTTTGAATGAGGAAGCTTGTCAAGGGAGGCTAGTAGGCGCTGACCGTGAGGAAAGCCAAAGCGACACTCCACCTGCTTGGTACGCCTATTGAGTTGCATACAGTAGTTGTTACAGCGGTGACGTTGTACACGGTTGACTACCATTGATAGTAGCTGAACCGTGAGGGGCTGTTGCAGAAGATTCATGGTCAGCGGATTTCCTTCTCCAGGGGCCTGCACTCGCTGAGGCTCTGGGTTAACAGCAGACACGTGATATCCCCAGATGCGGGCAAATTGCTCGCGGGACTGATCGTTGTCAGGATCAAGATCTGGATGGCAATTTAACCAATAGAGGCCGTGGTGGTGACTGGACCCCCGGCCCTGCCACTCGTAGCGACCCCAAAAGTCTATTAGGTTAAACTTCTGCTTCACAACAATGGTTCTAAATAGCGTATGACGCTTATGGAAGTGGTAAGCAGCAATATGGGCGTTGTCTTGCAGCAGTTGCCGTGACAGGGCTAGCCGGGCCGCCTCAGGAGCCGCTTGCCACTCCTGGAATCGAGGTATATGACGGTACAGGGACTCCCAGTGGTAATCAGCTGCACTTGCAGTAACGAAAAGGCCAGGCCTGCCCAGGTTATAGGCATACGCTTCCAATTCCTTTCTTTGCTTATACCAATACGGCCGGGTGCCTCTGATTACAGCGGCTTGGCGTGTGATTGACTGGATCAGGGCTTGAGCCTCTGGCTCGTCAGGCTTAGCCATGGCCTCCTCTAGGTCAGCGCGTGTAAGGGCCTGGCATCGGCCTTCGTGCTGCTTGACGAAGTAGTTGCTTCGCTTCCGGACGTGCGCACGCAACAGCGTGTTGAGGGCGACGAAAGGCCACGTCTTATGGCGGGCAAAACGTCCATCTTGCCATCTCATCGCATGGGCAAGATAGTCCTGGTACGTGATGCTCCGCAGGCGAGGCTCCGTAAAGTCTGCCTTGCCCTCAGGATACAGGGTGGGAAACGCGAGCGATAGCAGCGGCTGGGAATGGTTGAATTCGTTGATAGGGGTCCTGCGAATGGAAGGCAATGACATCGGGTGCTGAGCCTGCGCGCTACGCGGCATATCCTCAAGAACAGTCATACTCTCATAATCAGGCGTGCCGTTGAAAATTCGGGATTGCAGGGCATTTAGCTCGGTGTCGGCAACCTGCAAATTCGGGATTGCCGATGCGTCGGCATCGCCTGGATCTCCTCCGTCGTCGGCGGTTTCCTCAACAGGGCCTTGAGGGGCCTCGCTGTCAGGTATGTCAGCCACTTGGCTAGCAATGGAATCAATAATGCTGCCGTCAACAGGAAGTCTTTGCAAGAGATCCTCGCGCACAACAATTTCACGATAGCCCTGGTGGTGCGCTGTAAGTACTGTAGCCAAATCAACAGGCATGAGCGGCGCACCCGGAAATCGCGAGCAAACTGCGGCTGGAGGAGAGGGTCGCCGTCCACAGGAGGCCGTAGGAGTATGATATCTAGGTTTTCAGGTAAGACTGGGAGCTCTTCAAACAGTTTGCCAACATTGCGAAGGTGGACAACATGACCGCGGTATTTATATTGGGCGCCACGTACCTGTAAGACCTTCACATGTACGTGTACTCTGGCAATAAGCATCTCCTCTACTATCGTCAGATTAGGTAGATTGCTGGGGACTTCCCTAAAGTCAAGGTGATTGGCAGCACTGAAGAAGCAGGGCTCGTCCGAGGCTCTCTTCCTGTCTCGACTAATGCAGCGGCTGCAGATGTTCAAGCTATTTCTCTTCATATCGAACCAACGCTCTTGGCAACGGGGGCAGCTTTGCATCTTGTCATCATTCAAGGCAGTATAGAACTGCTGCCCAAGGCCTTGATCTTCCTTACTGAGGGCAGGCAGGTTGAGGTCCCCGGTAAAAGGCGGATCGACTATCTGATCAAACTGTCGCTCTTGAGGCTGTGAACTTTGACGGGCATAGCGGCCACGACGACGAGCCTGTGGCGGTATAGGTGTACTTAGCACAACAACAGGAGTCGTAGACTGAGTGCTTCGAGGAATCGGCGTGCCCAGAACTACTGTTGGCAGGCCGGGCTCAAGAGCAAAGGAGGAGGGGTCATCGACCACAGTTGGGGTAAATGGCCCCAGCCGAGGTATAGGAAGTTCTGGAAATGCGGGCACCAGATCACGGAGCAGAACAGGCGTGGTGGCAGCAAGCGATATGCTCTTTACAGACGAAGACGCTGGCGCGGTCCGCCTTGGAGGCGTCAGGTCGGCCAGCGAATCGGTCCTCTTCGTGGCCTTGCGTGGCGATAGCCTCAAAGCGATATTCCGCAGGCCGGCAACGGCTGCTCGAGATTCGGCTACCCGTTCCTTTTGGCGTGCCCTGCAGCTAGTACTAGGCAACAGCGTCTGTTGCGTCCTCTGGTAACGACTTGGAGGTACAAAGGGGTTTGGGCGCTAAACTACTTTCAGACTCAATGTGGGTATCCTTATTTATCTTATGTACCGATACCGCGACACCCATTACGCCTTCTACTGTATTCTTGTAGTATCGATATGTTTCTTCTAGTCCCGCGATATTTATCTAGCAGTATCACATTTTTTTCTTCTAGAATCGCTACATTTATCCCCTCAATCGTCTTATCTCTCGTAACACGTGCTGACAATGGAGCCATTAAACATTGGGGCAATTGGGGCGCGTTTTGAGGCTCGAGCCACCATGGCGCTCATGCTCACGACTCCTCCCCCATTGTCCTCCGCAATATTTCTATTGGGGTGAATATGGTCCTTGCGCTGCCTCGCAGCTTTTTTTGCCACCTTGTTTTCCGGTCATGGCATGTATAAACGAGAGCCAATCGTCCATCCCCGTGATTTTCCGGTGATGGGGAACTCGTCATTTTTCGCAACTGGTGCACTGGCATTGCAGTTGAGAAGTTGTCTTGTGCAACGTAGCCTGCTCTGTTGAATCTCTCTGCTACGATCAATACAAGTATATTCCTCTAGTATCACTATCTTCTTCTAGTATTGCTACATTTCTCGCTATCAGTTCCTCGATTTCCTTGCCTCTCGTGAGCCTGGCTTCAATTCAGCCATCAATGCTAAGCGCGTTTCGAGACTCAACCCTTTACAGCGATCATTTAAACTTCTGATATTATCCTCCGCAATAGAATCGATGTCTTCTATTGGAATAAATCGCCCTCCTCGCGCGGGGCAGTCTTTGTTTTTGCAGTTTAACCTCCGCTCAAGGTAAAAGTGAGAGCCTATTGTCCATCTCGGTTTGTCGTCGATGTGCTCGTCTATTCCACATAATATACATCGGCATATCACTTTGGTAGGCAACTTGTACTCTTCGGCGCCTTCCTGAAAGATATAATCTTCATATGGACTGGTTTTAGACTGTGCGGCCGGAGCCGGGCTTTGCTTTGTCGGCATCGATCTAGAAGAAGGGATGCTTCCATCTACAGGGATGGCGGTGCGAGTTTTCTTTTTGCAACTCTCGGAAGGGCATCGTATTGTGGTACACGAAAGGGTGCCAGGTCGATAGACTAGCCACAGCGGATTATTTTCAATGGCCAAGAGTTGATTGCATTGATTGCATTTGAGCTCAATGGTGGGCTTGCCAAACGTGCTGTATAAATATTCTGGGCCTCGACCCGGAGAGGCCTCCAAGAATTGTTTCTGGAATCTCAGTACCTTTATCAGGATCCATTTTACCGGCTCAGAGACAGATTTGGGGATTGGTTGTTCAAGAAATTCCTCCAATGCGCTTATCATTTCTGAAAGGTTGGATAAGGGGACATCTGGGAACAAAGCGTGCTTCTGTCCCCTAATCCATTCCAGGACAGGCTCAGGTAAATCTGTGAGCTCGTTCCAGGTATTCGAGGAGTCCGATTTGCGCAAAGCTTCCAAAGCTGGCGGTATCAAGCCCATCAACTTGCTGTTACTGTGCGGCTGGGCATCAAAGTAAGCACCCCAAGCACCCCATTCCGCCGGTTTGTCCAGTTGTCCAGCCTCGTCTTCATCAATTTGAAGAACTGTCGGTATTCGGTCTTCCTTTCCCAAGATCTTTCCAAATAGCCGAATCTCTTTTAGTTGTAGATGAGACGGAACACAACTCATCCAAAGCTTATCTGAAAAATACCTGGCTACCCAGGGGACAGCACTACAAACCATCAGGGCGGCAGCCTCCATGACTTTGTCTTGTCTCAATGCAGTAGCGTTGCCTCGAGATTGGTAGAACATGTGCTGAGGATGGCTTGCAACTAGCATGATACGCCGAAAGCGGTATCGAGGGTCTGCATTACCATAACTGGACTCGAGGGCGAGCAAGAGGACTACGCCTTCAAACTCTCCCCACAAAGGCAGGATCTCAAAACCTTGAGTCTGTAGCACTCTTTGCTGCAGCTTTTTTCCGTAAAGGATCTCCACTTTGGCAGTCATTGATTGAGCAATGTCCCTTGTAAAATCTTCATGGCTGCTAAGCAGCCTTGGCGGATATTGTTGAATGCCCTCCGACTGGGCATCTCGTCGATGAATGTGATCAAATACCAACGTATCCGGAGTATACACATTCCCCATGACCATGGCTAAACACCCATTAGAAGGATCTGCCGTTTCTGCATTGTCACGACAATCTGTCGTGAAAGAGGGTTGATGCAACCGATGAGCCAGTGGAGATGCCAATGAGCCTGATGGCTTTACTAGGAGCTCTGGTGACGGCGGTTTTGGGAATACAGACTGAAATATATCTGACTCCCGAGCTTGGAATTCCAGGAATGACTTGTCTAAATCTCTGATCGGAAGGTCTCGCAAGTCTGAAATACTCATACAGTCAGAATATTACTCCTCGAAGTAAGACGTGGCTGAGTGCAACATCACCTTCCATATTCCGAGCGTTTAGCTTTGCAAGATGCGGTTCCCATTTCTCTGCTCGATTCTTGAGCTCTTGAGGGGGGCGTGGAAGCACCAGATTTCCAAGAACAAGATAAGAGTCTGCATTGTCTGTCCCGCTGGCTTGTTCTTCCGCTTGCCCAGAAGCGTGCTCCTCAAGAACCGTAGAACTCGGGCTGGGACGATGACTTGCGCCAGACACAGGCCCTGTTCCTGTCCTGGAAGAGTTCATGTTTAATGCGGCAAGTTCTTTTTTGCCATCTAGAGTGCCAAATAGGTCAGCTTGGGATAACTGAAGAAGTCGGAAACGAAAACACAGCTTACCATCTGCATTAGTACACGCTTCTCCTTCATATATACAGTTACCGCACCGTCCATGCTGCATCCCTTGAATATGGATGCAGCCTACAAACGGACCAATTCCTTGCTCGCAATGACCACATGGGTTATGAGCGATATCGCCTCGCTGCTGGATAGCCGCAGCGATCTTGCTTCTGAGCTCATGGATCTTCACACTCGTTGGATAGTCATCTGACCTAAACGACAAGTTGCGTTGATACTCATGTTGGCGTATATCTTTGACTAGATTGCTATCGCTCTGCTGGATGATCTTTCTAATAAATTGCGGATGTTTCTCTGGGTCATCAGGAAGGTCCTTCCAGTATGCTCGCCCCATGATGGAAGAATTCAATGAGAGATGTATCGCAGGTAAAATTATCGCAGTCTGCCTTGTCCAAACGTGACAGAAAGTAAACAAGATTTCCGGAAGTTGAGCACAAGTAAATCGGGAAAGAAAAGGTGTATTGGGCACTTTCAAATATGTAGGGCTGTTGTAATGGTCTTTGTGGATCCATGGAGCTGAAATATCCGTTTGTTTGTTTTTTGTCTTCTTGGTACTGGCTCCAGTGCCGGCCAGGGTCACCAGCAGAAGACCATTCACTGTAGCACTGACCAAACCCCCTCCTCTATGGCCACTTACAGCTAGCTTGTTACTTGGAAGCTGAATGTACATACCTTAGTCTTTTTTGCATAGTTGAGACGATGGTTTTAAGTTTCTTTCAATTTAACCGCTATTATTGGAAAGTTATCCTAGGATACTCACAGTATAATAGAGGAATCTAGAGAATTTAAGTCAAAGAGACTATTGCAACTTGCTTTATTCTGACAAGAACTACCTAGGTGATCTATTTCTATAGACTAGAAGAAAGCTATCTAAGGTAGGGAAAAGGCAGGAGGAAGAAAAAAAAAGACATTGTTTTCTCATAATAAACGGTAAACGGGCCAGTCGCGGCTTGCAACATAAGGAGGATTACGTGGATCCACATGTGATTCTCAACTTGTTCAAACAGCATCAAGTCTAAGCAAAATCTTCGACAACTAAATATAAGTTATAAGTTAATTCACTGGTAAATAGCTCGAGTTAAGTCCCTGTTGCTACCTAGTGTGCAAAAGAGAGATATTACGCTTATATATATTCCCTCTTCCTTTTCCATTTTTCTCCCTTTGCTTCTTTTTCTTTCTCTTATTATCTTTTTGAGAGGGTCCAAATTATCGGTGAGGATATGGGCATTTGCAGTTCTGTTAGTATCCGGTCTGACATTAAAAATCGGTGACCGATACCTATATCTTACAGCAAGCGGCCGCTTAGGCATCAGCATGCTGACTTGTATTGTGTAAATACCAATTCCTGAAGTATCTTGTGTATATAAATACGAAGATGGAAATTAAATTAATAATATTCTTTTGTTTTAACCAGCTATATGTATTTATCTTCGTTGAGCATTACTTTACATATTGGTTGCGTCAGACCTGCGTTTAGTTTATAAGAGTAAATTTAATGCTAATGGGCAAAACTAAAGGGGTTTGGCCGAGTGGTTATGGCGATGGTTTTAAGTTCTTTAGTTTAACACCATTATCGAGAGATGCACGGGTTCGAACCCCGTAGCCCCTATTTTTTGGGTTTCTTACAATTTTGACTGTAATAAATAAAAAAATCACTATCAACTTTCTATTTTCTTATTATTTTGATCTCTACAAGTGGTGTTTTGGCTTGTAAAAAGTAAAACTGCTAAAGTAGCAATCCTTGAGGAATTCAAGTTGAAACAATTGTTATGCTTACAAATTACTACTCTTTTTTTCCTTCAAATATTGAATACTTAGATAAAATAAGTATATAATAATATTACTTACTTTATATACCTAAGTACAATAATACTTTTGTATAATTCAGTACATAAAACAAGGGAGCTCAAGTATAGAGAACCGTTATATTTATCTCTAATCTGTTATAATAAAAGGAACAAAACCATAAGTAAGAATCTTATTTACTTATATTTCAGAAATAAAAACTTTTGTAGCTATTTACTCTTTACCCACCACCGCATCATAAGCGTCGCTGAAAAGCGGCTTAATGCCCGTCCAAGTCTCAAACTAAAGACAAAGAGAACGTATTAGATTCAGTAAGCCTAACTTGAAGAAGAGTGCAAGTCAAAGATCAAAGAGGGGGTTTACATACCTGATACCAGCCCTGAGCGGCAAGAACCTCCAGCCCAGAAATCGTCGTCCAGTTACCAGCACTCTCCGCAATCTGAATCACAGGGGTGCGGGGAGGGTTATACGCCATTTCCAGGAGAACGCGGCTCTCACCCTGAGCAGCAGTTGTTGACTTGAAGAGAGCGCCGAGGGTCTCCTCAACTCCTGAATCAAGAGGCTTGTCGGCAGGGACGGTGCTGATGCTGACAACAGGCCTGCTGGCGAGCTTCTCGGCATCAGCGGCGCTGGCAACGGGCTGGACACCGTATTCAGCCGGGAAGCTCGATGCAAGGCTCTCAACCTTCTTGGCGTCTCGGCCGACGAGGTAGATGGGCTGGAAGCCAAGCGAGTGCAGAGCAAAGATGGCGGCGCGGCTTGTGCCTCCGGCTCCAATTACAGCAGCGCTGGCACTGCCAGACTGGGTCTTGACACCAGCCTTGCGGAGAACATAGACCATGCCTTGCCAGTCTGTGTTGTCACCAGTGAGTCGCTTGCGGCCATCCACTGACTTCTCAGTCGCAGGAACAATAGTGTTAACAGCACCGATGATCTTGACCGCATCGGTCAATTCATCCAGATGAGGCATAATGTCCTGCTTCAGAGGGATGGTGACTGATGCGCCTCCAAAGTCCGGGCTGCGCAATACCTCCAGCACATCCTCAACCTTGTCCGTCTCTAGGCGCTGGTACTCGTGAGGCAAGCCCACCTGACCAAAGAGGGTATTGTGAAGAGCTGGCGATCGCGACTTGGAAATCGGCTTGCCGAACAAGTAAAAGTTTTGCGGCTCAATCTCGCCCAGAAGAGCTAGGCCCTGTCGAATCTCAGCCGCGGACAACTGTCCAGGAGCAGCCTTGAATGGAAGGGCTGGATGTGAGACGGGAGTCAAGAATCCGTTCAACACGCGGCTGAGTTTTCCAGCAGAACCCATGTTGAGGGCAATGATGGGCGTTGGCTGAGCTGCCAGCATCCTAGACTTGAAGCGGATCAAGTCAAAGTTGTCCTCGACGCTTCGAGCAGTGCCGACCAGCTTAATCACATCGCCATATTGCAGAGCTCTGTTGTAAGCAGACACCCAGGACGCATTCTTCCACGACAGAGTACCAGCGGGATCGTGGTGAGACGTGATGATGACAGTGTGTCCTCGAGAATCTCTGACCTCTTGGATAATCTCATCAGACAAAGTCACTTCCAAGTCAATGTACTCCACACCCATGCGAAGGGCCAAGCGGTAGAGCGCACGACGCAAGTCGTTGTTGTCATCAGGGAATTTGCCACCTTGGGATTCACTTCGGACGGTGAAGATGATGGGTTTTCCAGTGACATGTCTAAGCAAAGAGACTTGCTTCATAACGGCTTGTGGTTGTTGGTCTTGCAAAAGATCAACGCGGAGCTCCACGGCATCACAATCAGCAGTAACGCGGGGCAAAATGTCTACAGCGTTCTTGAGATCAGGAAGCGTCAATGACACAAAAAAGCTCTGTCTCTTCTTGGAGACGGTTTCGAGAGTCTTGGACTTTCCAGAGATCAAAGAAACGAAGCGTGTAAAGTCATCGGGAATCTCAGTCTCTCCTACTGAAGGAGAGTCCTGTGAGTGTGGGCTGTAGTACAGGAAGTTGCTGCACTCTCTGTACCAGGGCCTTCTGCGCTCGTACACTTCCCTAATTTCGTTGGTATATGCCGGTCGTGTCTTGTCCTGGGTCAAGTAGTCAACTACCTGATCAGTATCCCGCTGGACAAGGAGAACAAGGCCGCCATTGGCGCCGTACGACTTCAGGACCTCCCGGGCAGCCGGGGTCTCGACGACTCCACCTCCGCATGAGAAGACGTATCCATTGGGGTGAGCCTCGATAACGTCACGCAGAAGCGCCAGTTCGTCTTCCCGGAATCCTTCCCAGCCACGAGGACCTCCAACCATCTCCGGAATCGTGATGCCAGCTCGGCGTTCAAGCTCATGGTCCAGATCGAGGAATTTCCAGCCAAGTGTCTTGGCAACCCACTTGCCAGCAGTTGTCTTTCCGGCGCCTCTCATGCCAACGACAAAGATGGAGCGCTGAAGACTGGTAGCATTTTTGGGCTTGACTTCACGGCTGCTCTCCGTATCCACACCCTCGAGGCTCGCCTGGAAGGACTGAGCAAGGACGTCCCACCATCCGGGCCAAGTCTTGCCAACGCACTCTCGCTCAGTCACCAAAACGGGACCGGGAGCCGCAAGTGACAAGACACTGAAGCTCATCGCAACACGGTGGTCGTCGTAGCAGTGGATGCTCTCTGTCGGTGTCACTAGGTTTTCCCTGGACTTGCCGGTGATCTGGATGCCATCTTCCAGCTCAGTGCAGACCACTCCGAACTTGGCAAGCTGATCCTTCATCGCCAGAATACGGTTGCACTCCTTCACTCGCTGGTTGGCAATACCAACAATCTCCGTCGTTCCGGTTGCCACAGCTGCCAAGGCAGTGGCCGTGAGGAAAGCGTCTGTCATGGTTGTCATGTCAATATTGGGGATAGCCTTGAGATTTCCAGACTTGGGCCCCGTGACAGTAGTGGTGTAGTCATCCTGGTGAACCTCACATCCCATAGGCTCGAGAATCTTGACAGCGAACTGTGCGTCACCTTGAAGGGACTTGGAACCAATGTTAGGAATAGTGCAAGTAGTTCCGGTGATAGCAGCCACTGCAAGCGGGTAGGTAGCGGAACTGGCGTCACTCTCAATGGTGTATTCGGCGGGGTTCTTGTAGACGCCTTGAGGAATGTGGTATGTGTCCGCCTCGGTGGTAGAAGGAGTGACCTCAATGCCAAACGACTTCATCATGGCGATGGTCATGTCAATGTATGGCTGGGAAATGGGCTTGCCTCCGACCAATCGCAGTGTGACGGCCTTCTTGGCATAAGGTGCAGCCATGAGAATGGAAGACACGTACTGGGAGGAAACAGTTGCTGCAAGCTCAATTTCACCTCCCTCGAGGCCATTTGAGGCATTGATTCGGAGGGGAAGACTCTTCTCCTTCTCAATGTAATCAATTGCAACTCCGTTGCTGCGCAGGGCATCGACAAGGGGGCCAATTGGTCGAAGCTTCATCCTCGCATTGCCGGTGAGAATTGTGGTAGTCGCCGTATTAGTAGGAGCGCACAGAGCTGCAACCGTGGTCAAGAAACGCGACGCAGTTCCTGCGTTACCAATGTACAAAGGCTCGTCCGAGGCCTTGAGCTTGCCAGAGTTACCCTCGACAACCAAAAGCTGGCCTCCCTCTTCCCAAGAGTAAGAAGTACCTCCCAGTGTTGAAATGGCCGACAGCATGAACTCGGTATCATCGGAGTGCAGAAGGTTTCTGATTCGGCAAGAGCCTGAGCCGAGAGCTGCGAGAATCAAGGCTCGGTTTGAAATACTCTTGGATCCGGGGGGGGTAATGGTGAGGCGAAGATCAGAGGGAATGCCAGGAGTTACCTCAACGGAATCAGAGAGGACGATTCTGATAGACTTGTCATCAACGGAGCTTGCCTTCGCCTCATGTGTCTTTCCAATGGCAGACAGCAGCACAATTTTCTTTTGGCTTCCGTCATTCTTCTTGTCGACGGCCATCTTCTTGAGTAAAACATCAACGGGGCACTTCTTGCCCGCAGTCAAGTTGACGACTCGCTTGTCCTTTACCGAGGTAGGCAGTCCATAGGATGCAATGCACTTCTCCAATCTGGCGACAGCCTCCGGCCGCAGGACGCCCAGGAATCGGGCCAGCTCAGCTTCCTTCACCATACCAATAGCCACAGCCTCGCCGTGAAGAAGCTGTGGGGTGAGAAGAGCCTCAATAGCATGACCAATCGAGTGGCCAAAGTTGAGCAGGTTTCGAAGTCCGCCCTCACGCTCATCAGAGGAGACAACCTCTGCCTTGACTCGAGCAGAGCCAGTGACAATACGCTTCAGCATATCCTTGATAGGCTCCAGTCGGTTCTGGCCCTTGGAGCGAACGCTCGACAAGATGGTAGCGGCCGACTCTTCCAAGACAGTAAACTCCTTCTCATCCCAGATGGCAGCAGTCTTGACAACCTCAGCCATGCCATTGATGAACTCGCGCACAGGGAGAGTCTCCAGGAAAGCAAGGTCAATGAAGATCCGGCGCGGCTGCCAGAACGCACCAACGAGATTCTTGCCCATGGGGGTATCAATGGCCGTCTTTCCGCCAATGGATGAGTCAACCATGGCCAGAAGAGTCGTCGGCACCTGAACAAAACGAACACCGCGCATGAAAGTCGCCGCAACATAGCCAATCATGTCACCAATGACACCGCCTCCGACAGCAATGATGACAGTGTCCCGCGTACATTGGTGGGACAGTAGCCAGTCCTCAATCTCCGCCTTGGTCTCTCTGCTCTTGGAAGCCTCGCCGGGAGGAATTGCGTACGTGAGCAGCCGGGCGGACTGGTTCGCTTTCGACGACTCGAATCGCTTCTGGAACGAAGGCACGTAGGTGTCGAAGAGGTTCGTGTCGGTGATGAGGACGTACGTCGACGAGGCCAGATTCTGAGTCAGGTCCTGGACAATGTAGTTGGGCCAGAGGGCATGGTCGACGACGATGTTTGGCTCGCCCAGGATCGAAATCGTCTGGGGAGGTGCTTTCGTTGCTTCCGCCATTATTGGTCGTTGAAAGGCGATGCCGCCTCTGACCAATTTCTTTCAATGAGGACGGGATTCGCAAAAGACAAAAGTATAAAAAAAAGGTTCTTGTTGGAGTTTTCCCCCTCTATCCAAAAGCTAATTGGAGGTCAGAAATTCTTGGTGGGGTGAGTCTTAGTCTGTTATGCAGCTCATCGAGTCACTACCGATATCGGCAAATAGGCTAACTCAACTTAGCTTCCGGAAAGGGTTTGAGAGCTCCTCGGGTCGTCGTCTGACAGGAAGAGTGGACAGATATTTATTACGTTGTATTTTGAGAACCCGTGTAGGAAACTGACGAGAAAAATAAGCTTAATTACAATGACGATGAGTTTTCTCGGTACAGTAGCGGGTAATGTTGTCTTTTCTTTCGATAATAATGTACAGGTAAATATCTACTGCTACAAGTAATATTCCGGCTTATACGCCCCATTTACAATCGCAGCCTTCATAATCATAACCATGTGTCCGTCCATCATCAGAGGCGAGCATCCAACGCACTTTCTTCTAACCCAATAGGCACTGCCGCAGATGACCCTTGACGACGAATGTAAGCCAGCAATCTAATGCACCCAGAAGGAGTAATGCCTTCGGCACGGCGAGCCTGCGCCAAAGTCTCAGGCCGTGTTCTCCTCAGAACCTCCTTCTCGGACAAGGCCAACCCAGGAATGCAGTCATAGTTCAAATCAAGCGGGAGGCGAATATTTTCATCATTGACGAACCGCCCGCGCTCCGCCGCCTGCATCTTAATGTAAGGTGCGTAAGCCGCTTCAATAACCACCCTGTCTCGAATGCGCGGCGAGTAGTTCATGACTTCGGGCACGATGGCGCTAAGCTGGTCCAGTTGGATTCGCTCGGCAGTATTGGAAAGTCTCAGCATGTCAATGCCGGTTCGGCGCTGAGAGCTCTTCTTCAACTGAAACCCTGCCTTCATCCATTCGTCGGGCGACAAGGAAACGGCACCGAGAGATTTGGTGAGATCTAGAATCTGTTGCTTCTCATCCGAGAAAGCGCTCCATCTATGGTCCGAGACGACGCCCCATTCTCGTCCCTTTTCCGTCAACCGTAGGTCCGCATTGTCTGCTCTGGCAGCCATGCGAAATTCGCTTCTGGATGTAAACATGCGGTAAGGCTCTGTCACACCCTTGGTGATTAAGTCGTCAATCATGATGCCAATGTAGCCATCCGACCTAGATAATGAGGCGCCTGGCAATCCAAGGGCAGCTCGTCCAGCATTCATACCGGCTATGACTCCCTGGCCCGCAGCCTCCTCATATCCTGTGGTGCCGTTGATCTGTCCTGCTAGATAAAGACCACCAATTGCCTTTGTCTCAAGGGTGGACTTTAATCCCCGAGGATCAACATAGTCATACTCGACACCATAACCAGGCTGCAGCATTTTGACATGCTCCAGCCCTTGTATTGAACGCAGCACCTGCTCTTGTGCCTCTGCGGGTATTGTCATGGAAAGTCCATTAGGGTATATGATTGGGTTGTCGAAACCTTCTGGCTCAAGCCAGACGATATGACGCTCTTTATCTGCAAAGCGGATAACCTTTGACTCCAGAGAGGGGCAATATCTCGGACCCTTGACAGTTTCGCGAATGTGTATTGATTTATCCAAGTTTTCGCGGACAATCTTGTGCGTAGCCTCGTTGGTGAATGTTATGCTGCAGGTGAGTTGATCTTGAACGGCCACCTGGCTATTTAGGTAGCTGAAAGGAGCGGGGGGATCATCACCCAGCTGCCTTTGAAGTATGTCGAAGTTTATAGTTGATTTATCGAGTCGCGGCGGAGTACCCGTCTTCAATCGTCCTAGTTGGAAGCCTGCTTCCCGTAATGATTTGCTCAAGCCCGTTGTTGCTGCTTCTCCAATGCGGCCAGCTGGATAAGCCTCAAGCCCAATGTGTATCTCGCCTCCCAGAAAAGTTCCAGTCGTGATGACTACTCTTCCAGTCTGTAAAATTTCGCCATTCTCGAGTCGGACACCGGCGATTGTGCCCTTTGCGCCGTCGCTAGAGCCTTCGTTTTCTGCTAAGATAATGTCCGACACGCTTTCTAGGACAAGCGATAGATTCGGATACGATTCGAGTTCGCTTCTCATGTACTTTTTGTAAAGGTCTCGATCAATTTGTGCACGCGGACCCTAATAAAAGAAAGCATCAAGTTAGCATGATAGTCAGACAAGGCGTATGCCCAACATGACAAATTCAGAGCAGTCATACCCAGACAGCCGGTCCTTTCCTACGGTTCAGCAGGTGGAATTGAACACCAGCCTTATCAATGATCCTCCCTGCCAGTCCATCTAGCGCATCAATCTCTCGAATGATTGTCCCCTTGCCAATGCCTCCGAAACTCGGATTGCAGGAACATGTCCCCAGATTGTCGATCTTGGGTGTAACCAAGGCCGTCCGCGCACCGGCTCTCGCAGCAGCAGCGCATGCCTCGGCACCTGCATGCCCACCGCCTATAACGACGACATCGAAAGCTCTACTGTACGTGTTAGTTGACGTTTTCTCTCTTTGCGGTCTCACGGAAAAGCCTTGCAACGCACCTATGCCTGTCGGTCACTGTAGCAAACCGACGATGTCTCAAACTGGGGCGCCAGTGAAACGACCGAGGACGCAATAAGGCACTCATCTCATCTCGATATGATCCAGCACCTGTATGCTTTCTCCCTCCTAGAAATCCTCATGCGACAATTCTTCTGCTAGATTTGATCTCTAGAAGTGTCGCAATAATTTTTATCGATAAGATATTTGATAGATACATATATCGGCTATATGCATATGACGTATTCCCACTGCAGCGTCTAGGTAGCTCACCAGAATTAAGACGGTTTATACAAGAGGTTTCACAATTAAAGTCAAGAGAATTCTGAATATTGTCAAGTATTAGAGTAGCTATCTGTCATTTCGTTACATATCGTATCATCAACGCCTGTCCGAGTCTCTATTCAAGCCCAAGAGGAGACGGCATCATCAACCTCCTCCAAAAATGTTGTTGCGTTATGAACTGATGTGCCACCAAGAACCACACGCACGCCGGGCATCGTAGCGTTGACTCCGGCAATCATTTTTGCCTCCTCGTACGTAACACCCCCAACCATGAAAACGATAATGTCCTGCGGCTTGTCTCTAGTGGAACTGCCGTCCTCCACAAACGGATACTGTTGCTCCTTTAGTCGACCCTTGATGAGATTCTGCAAGGTGCCTTCCAGCAGCGAGCTATGCTGAGTATAAACGTTTTCCACGCCCTTAAGACCCTTGAATCGGTTTGCTGTGCCAGAGAAAATGCCTGCCGAGTCGAATATGTCTGAAATGCCAGTGCGAGAGTCCGAGGTGTGTAATGAAGAATGATACTTGAGAACTTTCTTGACGAGATCTGCTTGTCTCGTAGATACATTGCCGGCCGCAACAAGAAGGTCCATGAGCATGGGAAGGGCAGTTGATGGGTGTCTCTGATAGCGCAAGGCATATAGAGTTACCACTCCAACCTTGCTTCCTGTCGTTATGTTAGGGGACTGGATTATTTTTTGTACGGCCTGGGTTAATCATTAGCTTCATCATTCTTCCTTGTTAATCACCAGTTACAGTCGTAGAAGTGCTCTTTACCTTTAGATCGGAAGCATGGTTGTCATTGCAAGCCAGGCTCTGTTCGAGCTCACTGACTTCCAATAAACTTTCCGCAGCAACTCTCCGGCTAAGCTCGGACACAAGCGTAACATGCTTGCTTACATTTCCGGAGAGCTTCCGAAATTCCGGATACTCTTCGATGAACCGTTTCATATCAGATATTGACTCGATATTGGCATTGTTTTTCGTCTTGGACTGGTACTGCTCGACATATTCCTTGATCGTTCCGCCCAAGTCACCAAAGTTCAGATACATATTCTTCTTGAAGAATGGATCCTGGTCTTGAGAGAGGACAATTTCCTTGAGCTCGGGCCGGATATCAGGAACCTCGCTAAGATCAACACGGCCGTTTTTGATACCGAGAAGATGGTGAACCATGGCTTGGTACGTCCACTGGGTGAGAAGAGGTGTCACCGGATCCTCCCTGCGGTCCAGTATGAGAAGTATGGGAGGTGTATCGACTTTCCGGAAATCGAATAGCTGCTCCTCTTTTGTCATTATGTAGCGTACTTCGGAGGCCAGTTTTGTAGCAAGGGGACTGCTCTTCTCATATCTGATTAACGGCTTCTTCTTCAGAGAGAGAAGTACAGCCAAAAGACCTTCAGAGCACCGCTGGAGAGCATCGGGGTGCCATTTGTCAGGTCCACCAGCCCATATCCGCTGTTGCGGAAGAGACATGTTGAGACTAAATAGATCTGGGTTGATGACGATATAATCGGCGAAATGCTCCTGCACAAGCTTGACAACTTCGTGGTCGTCCGCCTCGGCAAGCCGCTCCAGGGCAGACTTTTTGGCTACGTTTGTGAAGAATAGATAATACTCTCCGTATTTCGGATCCCGAAGCTCATCTATAAGCAGTTGTATCGTCTCTGATGAGGGGCGAACCAGGCATATACACCGGAGATGGCGCATCTTCTCGCGGCTAGCATTGTCCAGGCGGTCAATGAGATAGATTTCATAATCAAGCAGCGATGACTGTGTGATGGCTGTTGAGACAATGGAAATAGTCTCCCTATCTAGCAGCAGAACCTTCATCTTTGAAGACGAAGGATCGCCCGATGATAGCATCATCTTGGAGAGGTATCCGGAGACAGCTTGAGAGACATCCATGATGACGAATTTCTCGCTTTGTCGCTAGCTACATGATATCATGCCCCGGGTAGCTTGATGGGTATTTGTGACAACCAGGAAAATGGCGAGAAACTGAAGTGCTGAGTTGAGAATATCCGGACTGAGAGCGCTCACTTGGACATGCGCCTATCGACAAGCTGGAGACGTGTTATGGAGTTTGGGGTGACCTCACTGGACGCCTAGAGGGAAATGCCCAATGAGGGAAGACGGAGAGCGGAAGAACTGGCTGCCGCATGAGGGAGCTTAGCAAACAGTGCCAAATTAGGACTAGACTTAGGAAGCTACGTAATGACCGAAATAGCTACATATTCCTCGCTCACAACAGTGTTATATCTTTACATGACGAGATAGTATAAACATGAGGTGGAAAATGAAGAATCATAGCGATGTATAATTCAGTATGGAGGGGGTAAAGGTGAATTTTCTTGATAACCATGCTTTAGTGAGTATGGAAGTCTACCGCCTCATTTTCTGTAGATGTACAGAGTGTATGCTCAACGCTTGAATTCCAACCAGATAGAGCTCATATGAAGATGATGACACAAGCATCAAGAGACGGTAAAAAAGAAAGAAAAAGAAACAAAACTCATGATGTTCTGATCGTTCCACCATTTTATTTATAAGGTTTTTACCTCTTTTTTTTAAACGCCCTCAGTTCGAAATAGGTGGGTATGCAGCTTCTCTCTGCTTGGTCGCTAAAAGACTGCCCAAAGGCTGTGGGCAGTCCCCCACGCCTGATTGGCTGTGGGGTTTACATGCGTAAAAGTTGGCCCATTACACTCCATCATTGAACCTCAGGTGTCGATCTCATGGTGCTTTCATCACAAAGTGAAGCAGCACCAAATTCACTCTTCACCTCACACCCAGCCCAGTGCCCACTCAATGGGCGGCTATAATCTTGCCTAGTAAATTCTCTATCTTCGCCTCCTTGAATAAAATCGAATTATTCTGAGAATGGCGGATTCTTGCCCGGCGCGGCATGAACCGACGTAAGCTGTCCTCTGTATCAAAGCAGAAAACCATCTTGAAGACTAACCTGAGCTTCACATTTCCACGCATCAAGCCTCTCATTCACCCAAGGCCTCATAGTAGGCCAACTCTCCGTCGTCCTAATCCTAGCCGCCTTCATCAAATTCTTCATCTTCGGCGATGCGCCCTCCCCCGACGTCGCCGCCTCGCTCCGCGCCACAGAGCGAAGATCACGGACGCTGGCACATAAGCAGTCCCTCCTGAGACTACGCTCTCCCAGCCAGCGCATCGGCCAGACCCTGAACCGCAAGAAGTCCACCGTCCTGAGGAACCCGCCGACGCTGACCATCGGATCCATCCTGAGCAAGACGTACTACAACGTCGACAGCCACCAGCCGGAAAGCCTGGACTGGTTCAACGTGCTGATAGCGCAGACGATTGCTCAATTTCGCAGCGACGCTCAGCATGACGATGCCATTCTCAATTCCCTCACCAAAACCTTGAACGGGACGTCCAGGCCGGACTTTGTCGACGAGATTCGCGTCACGGAGCTCAGCCTGGGCGAAGAGTTTCCCATCCTTAGCAATTGTCGCATTATTCCTGTCGACGAAGACGGCATCAGCCTGGGCAGCCATGTGAAAATCGATCCCGCCACGGCAGCTCGGGACGGCACTCGCCTCCAGGCCCGAATGGACGTCGATCTTAGCGACATGCTCACGTTGGCCGTGGAGACAAAGCTGCTTCTCAACTATCCCAAAAAGTTATCTGCAGTTCTTCCAGTAGCCCTCTCCGTCTCGGTGGTGAGATTCAGCGGAACGCTATCCATATCATTTATCCCGAGCAACCCTTCTCAATCGACCCCGACTATGATGGCCTTTAACTTCCTCGACGACTACCGGCTCGACTTCTCCATCAGGAGCTTACTTGGTAGCCGTTCACGATTGCAGGACGTGCCCAAGATTGCCCAGCTGATTGAATCACGGCTACACAGGTGGTTTGATGAACGAGCAGTCGAGCCAAGATTTCAGCAGATTGCGCTGCCAAGCTTGTGGCCAAGGAAGAAGAATACCAGGGGCCCTGACGATGCCATGGCAGAAGGAAGTACAAGCTCTACTGGGCTCTCCAAAGGCAAAGATAGAGACCCTTCTGTTGGAAGTGAGAGCCGGGAGCAGGCTACTCTACGGCACCGCAGACCATTGATGGATGATGAGTTTTCCAAAGAAGGCTCGCTACGCAGTCTTAGTAGGGATACGAGGGGCTAATAGGGCACAAGTATGTTTTTATGATGGACGATGCATCTGGTTATACGGGCTTGATAGGCAACATTTGCGGGATATAGAAGGGCAGCATCAAAACCCCACGATAGTGTGGTTGGGAGTCATGAAAGGCAAAGGCGAATCGCCACACAGGAGTAATGTTGGTTTCTTTCTTTTCTTTTGGCATTCATAGCTGGATGTATCAGCTCATGGGAGAAACGATGTGGACAGATAGTGAAAAGTATGCTAGAATACTGCCAGAGCAATAGGCGACTCAGTTAGAGGATAAAAATTCTTCCACCAAGCAACTGAGCCACCAATGAGCAGCACGTAATAAATCCCAGACCACAAGATCGTGCGTCTCGGACGAGAAGAGTCGGCTTCGTCAAGCCAATAAGGTTGGACGGCACCCCAAACGCGAGGCAAACCCATGGAGTTGCAGAACGTGTGGACCAGAATGACGGCAAGAAGAGATCCGGTCCGCAGAAAGAGGAAGTTTGCGTAGGCTCCGAAGAGGGAAGTATACGAAAACTGGAGAACGGAGCGGGCAATGGCAGCCACCAGGGGCGTCTGCGGGTGGGTAATGCGGAATTCGTAAAAGTGGTGGACGTGAGCAAGGCCAAAGACAACAGGAGATAGGAAGATGATTCTGCTGATGCTAGACCCTGCCACCAGGAGCAGTGGGATAGCGGCGGAGCGGAATAGACATTCTTCGGTGATGGGGCCCTGCGCAAGAAAAACATGAGCACTCGGACTAGTTGTAAACATGCGGGCAGGGGTATATCGATGATGGGGCTCTTCATCTCATCGTGCTGGGGTTATGCTTGGAAAACTCACAGCAACCAGGTTTCGCCAGGTGGGCCATTCAGCCCAGATTTCCCGGAGAGGCTGAAGACCGGATGCCCATTCTCGCCAGACGCCGTCGACGATAAGACACTCGTAAAGCGGTGCGGCAAAGAGCAGGCCCGTCAGAAGACAGCTTTTGAGCGTCTCGACCAGGCCAAGCGGCCAATAGCCCATCAGATGCAGCGGGCTACAGCTGGTGGCGGCCGCTGAGGTGCAGACATAGGGCAAGAGGAGAAACGTAACGAGAGAGCACGCGGTAGTAGACAGTGAGACGACGAAGATCCTGGCGCGAATGGCCTCGGGGGCGTCTCTTGACTTGCCAGGGGCAGCTCTTGTTTCTGAGGATGCATAGAGGGGGAGCACATAGATGAGGGTGTATGCCGCCTGTGTTTTCCCCAAATAGCATAAAGCATAATAGATTAGCGACGTGTGCATGATCTGAAGAGAGTTTCGATACTGCTTACCAAGAGGCCAAACGCCTGGGGCTGGCTGAGAGCACCTGGCGACGGAGGATCCATCTGATGAGGCTAATATGAAACAGCGGCACTCTCGGCCTATTGCAGAGTGAAGCGTGTTCGTGTAAACAGCGAGATGTCCAGCTGTCAAACAGGGTTGAAGTTACAGTTACACGACAGGATACACAGAGCGTTGGGGATAGGACCAAAAGGCTCGGTGGAAGCTGAACAGCCGCGCGCCAGTCGCCAAAGCAAGCGTATGAAGACTCGGAGAAGCCTGCATGTGCATGTGGTTCCGCTTAAAAAAAGAGAAGAGAAAAAAAAAAAGAGGGGATGGCTACCCTATGCGGGGAGTGGAATGACGCAAAGTTTGGCTGCAGCATAATAATAGAATGGATCATGGAGACGAAGGTATTATTGTTTTCATAATGGAGCATGATATGGATGAGAGAATGGATTCGTCGTGGGTTAGAACAATGGGTTCCTGAATTGGTGCGGAGGACTAGATAGAATTTAGGGCGTTTGGTTGCAACTTTTGGTTGATGCTACTGCGGCTCTAACGGAACTCTATGCGGAATGGGTGGTTATCATTGATGACTAAAGCCTCGACTACAGATGATGGGTTGACTATTTCTGCGAACGAAACTTTAATGGACAACCTACATGAAGAAATACTACTCAATTGATTGCTGCTCTAGGTTATTCTTGGTGGTGATTTGCTTGTCTTTGATTGTCTGACTGGTACAGTATTTCTTGGATGTCCCGGTCACAGTCACAGTCATCTAATCTACGAGTGCGGACTAGCGAGTCCTGCAATATGCGAACCGTGCTGGATCGGGAGCTCCGTCTCCAGCTGTGTATTTATTTGCCAGGGGGATCGTTGTCGTAATCCACGGAAGTGAGCAAATGGCGTCAACGATAGTAATGAGCTTCTCTACTGCTTCATCGGCCACTCTCACCAAACGCTTCAGGTGAATGAATGAACCGGATGCAATGTGTCGCCATCAATTGTGGATGTGGATGAAGATAACAGACAGAAAAAAGCCCCGAAACCTCCAGTCGCAAACGCAGACGCCAGCAACCGTTTCACCGTTGCATCCTTCCAAACTGCCAAATGCTTCTAGCGTTGGCTAGCCTCTAGCCAGCGTCCAATCTCACTCGTCCAAGTGTTCGTGCATAAAAGGCCTGCGCTCAGGTCCATTCCAACGGGCTTCATGTTTGCCAATCGGCTGCGCACCATCGACTGGATATCATCACATCACTGCGATCAGCAGTCAGTTAGGTAGCAATAGATAGCAATAGTAACTGTCAGACTGCACTGCTGCATGCACTGCGCTTCTGCCCCCGGCGGGCGCGTGTGCGGTGCAGGTGAAGGACACCAGACAGACGACTGGAACAAACGATTGGAAACGACCTGAAGCTGTTTGTGTGCATGTGCATGTGCGTGTGCATGCATCCGCCCGAGCCTGTAATTTCAGGGCATGCAGGGCATCTGCGCACTGCGCCACTCGCTTGCCTCAGTAAAAAGACTCTAAACAGTAAGATTAATACCGCAGCGAATTGAATTGGGCGCGATTGAATTGAATTGATCCGAGCTCAACCTGAGGCTGTTTGTCCCGGATTCTTTCATTCCAGTCCATTGCCTCGACACCGTAATTAATGCAAACGGTACTGTTCCCTAGCCAGGCACCGTTCCGGAGGAGCCTCTCCAGCGCGGAACCACCAGCGGTGCCTGAAATCTTAGTAGTCCACAGCTAGCAGCCCGTAGAGTTCATGCTAGACACCGATCTGGTTACCTCACCCCCGTCTCTCTGCGACCGCGTCGATCGCGATGGCTTCAACTCAACCAGCCAGCCAGCGCCCGCCGTCTGAGGCCCCATTCCGCTGCGCACATTTTTGCTCAATTGCTTGTTTTTATTTTTCTCTCAGTCTTACTCGTACGTCTTATCGCGCTGCTGGAGTCGCTAGAAGCCCGGACCTGCATCTCCCTGCAGGTGGCCCAGTTACTAGCGGCGCTTCTGCTTCTGCTCTGTTCTGCAACCCCTGCATCTGCGTCTGGCCATCCGACGAACCTGGCCTGCTGGGAGCCACTCTTTTCACTTCTGCTAGACACAGTCAGCGACAAAACGGAGGGAGACGGATCGAGAGAAGCCATAGAAGGGATGTCGATGTCCACGGAGCTGAAGCCACGCGTAGGCGGTCAAGGACAGTCAAGACAACCGGGAATATACCTGGCAACGCCCCATCGCGATGCTGGGAGGCCCATGTACAGCACGAACATGCTGTACCTGTTCTGGACCTGGGAGCTCAAGTACCGCATGAATAAACAAGACCAGAAACAGATCATCTGTGCCAAACTGAACTGAACTCAAACCGAGTCGCATGATCCATCTACGACAATTGACTCAGTCACTCAGCTCCACGTCTTGTCTCGACATGTTACCTACCAACCACCATCGTCGTCGCCTTGCATGATATGATTGCTTCAAAAACAAAAACTCTCTAGACGGGTCCAGTTCCAGTAGCACAAACTCTGGCGGGCCAAAGCTCCAGTTGCGGACTCTTCGTCCATCCCCATCCCCATCCACATCCCCCGGGCGCTGCGGCCAGGCCAGGCTACTCGTACATGGACGCTACGGACCTCCCCTTTTTCATGGGCCTCCCCCCCGGGCCGCATCTTCGTGCCCCATCAACCGCCTTGTCGGCTCTCTTTCGCTCTTTTGCAAACCTCCACACGCTCATTTTCCCGTCTGTCGCTCTCTCGAATCGCTGACCGTTACGCTCTTTTCTGCCCTATCCATACTCGGACTGCGCACGCCTTGGCTGGCATCGCTGTGCTTCGTCTTGCCGCTTAACCGCCGCAACAGTCTTTGAGGATCCTACGAATAATCGCCCGGTTTATGTCCTTCTTTAATTTTTAATTCTTCCAGTCGCTACTTCGGACTGGTCCGTGAATTCTTCTTCAGCTCGCCTGCGACTCTCTCCCAGGCGCGCTGCTAATTTTTTCTGGTTACACTTTTCGATTCTCACGGGTTTTATTTTCATCTGCTTGCCAACATTATAGCCGCCGACCCTTTTGACGCGACCAATCAATTTCTGCTTCTTCTTTCCCCTCTTCATATTTGCTTTCAAATACCCCCTTCGTGCTCCGGCAGTTTCTTGTTTCTGTGCGAGACTGCCCGTCCAACCCGAATTGGCATGACCAGCAGCCCGATCGGCTCGCACCACACGACGAATCGAAGCCCTCGGACGTAATATCGAGTTATCATACGGCCTCGCCACCTCCGCACCAAGCGATTCACTGGCTTCTACGCATCCTCGCGCCCTGCAAGACCAAGTTTCTTCATTCACAGCCGCGCCGACCTCTCGCCATCTTTCAAATTAGTTGGGCAAATGTTATGAGACGGCTCTCCTGTTTAGTGAGAAGAGGATGTCCGAATCGCCCGATTCCGAACGGTCCTCGGAAGGGCGATCGTCTCCAAACGAGAAACTTCAGATTCGACTTGTGCCGTATGAACCAACCCGGCTCAGCGGCGGTTCTCAGCTTTTCAACCCGAATGCCTCCATCGGCTCGAACCTGGACAATGTCGAAGTCCATTCTGCGGACGACTCGCCCGCCACCGCAAGCCCTCCTTCTTCAGCCTCGACTATTGCCGGTCCGTCTCGCGCCTCAGCTGGCAAGCGACGGAGTTCGAGTATTGGCCCAAATGAAATCCTCGACACCGGTTCATCGGCTATCGAGGCCGCCCCTCGGGGGAGATATCGATCTCAATCTCTGTCGCAGTCATTGAAAAACCTGACGTCTCCGCCATCCCCTGAACTCCCACCTGAACTCCCACTTGATGCTACTGCCAATATTGCTGCTGCCGCCGCCGCCTCTGCTACGACATCCCCTGTCCAACGTCGCCCCAAGAGATTCATCGACATCAACCTTAATTCCGACAACAAGACCTTCTCCCTCGTCCCCCTTAACTCCGTTCGGGCCTCCCGGACAAACTCTGTTGTTTCTACTCGCACCGACTCAAACCCGCACTACTCTGTCGCCTCCAGTTCCTCTTATATGCAGAATTCTTCAAGCATCTTTAGCGAAGATCGCCCCAGCTCGGCCTTGACGACATTGGCAGAGGATAGCGCCTCCGTGACCGCATCATCCCTAGGTCCATCAATCCCCGAAGAGGATGATGAATCCATGTCCCCTTGGAACTACAATCTTGTTGGTGGACTGCGCAAGGTTGAGAGTCACCTCAGCGACGCCACCGAGACCGAATTAACCCCCACCCAGCTGCCTCCATTCCTGGAAGAAGATCCTGTCGCCTCAGGCAAGATTGCGGTGGAGGAAGAGCGCATCGCTGCGTTTGCTCTGACTACCAAAAAATCATTTCAGTCCAACAAAACCGGCAACACCGTGTCGGATCGCACGAATTACAAGACGTATGCGCAAAGCTCTTCTGGCCCGGACACTGTCCGTGGCTCCATGGCATCGGATTTCGACACCTCTTCGCTTTTCCCCGGCGGACCCAACTATGTCGTTTATGACGGCGCGTCAACATCTGACCAATCCCGGGCGCACTCAGATTCAGAAGCCCAGGGAACTCCCAACTATGTTGTCCACGGACACCGACGTACCCAGTCAGACGGGACGGATATCTCTCATGCGCCGTCCGAATACTCAAACAACAGCATGGTGGTGGCTCCTTTACGACCCATGAGATCAGGTCGCCTCTACTCTAGCTCGACGATTCCTAGCACTAGATCGCTCGAGCATCTGAGGACCGGGTCCTTGAACTCTGTTTCCGGCTCCGGGTTCAACCGAGAGGTCGATCTCAGTACGCCAGCGGGCGTGTCCACACAGGTCGATTTGGAAGGGCGACATTCACGATCTCAGTCAACCGCTAGCCAGGGTGTTCACCGCAGAAATACGTCTCGAACGCAGCCATGGGGTACTGCTCTGTCCACAGTCATGTCGGAGAGCGAACGGAGTGACACGACTCGGTCCATCTCTCGACTGTCTGGCAATGCTCGCAGCAGCGTCTTTACGCTCAACCAGCTCAGGCAGACAGGAAGCTTCTCCACCTTTGGTGTGGAGGAGGCTTTGGCCATGGCGTCTCATTCTCGAAACGGCTCTGTGGACCGACCTCAACCAGTTTATGGCAGAGATACACCTTTCTCTACTGCTCGTCTAGTACGTGATCATGATGAGGATGGCGATGGTCTGGCAGACCTGGAGAGTATGAACCGCCTTCCCTCCCGTGCCCGCGGCCTAAGCATGGCTTCCGAGCACTCAGGGGCCAGAAATCACCGTTCCCGTTCCAGAAGCAATTCTCGAAACAACAGCATAAGCTACGCGTCGGTCATTCCGGCATGGGCAAGGTAAGCCAGAGCCCGTAATCAGCCTGTGAAGCTTGGTGTATCTAACTTGAATAGGGTCTATTACGGGAGTGGAGAACGGCGCTTTTTGGCGGCGCAACCTTCCAACGAGTCCATGTTTTCGCAATTCACCAGCAGCTTACACCGAGATTCGTCCCACAGCCGCTCCCCTAGTTATGAGGCGCACACTGGAGAGATTTTCAATCCCCGTCGTCGGCCCCGAGAAATGCATCGACGCGCTAGTGAATCCGATTCGATGGACATCCGCCCTCAGCCTTATATGCCCGTCGATCATAGCGTCAAGAAGCAGACTTCGAGCGTCTGGTCACCGCATCTGCAGACCGATAGACGAGCCAGCCGATTTAGCATCTGGTCGCCTCCTTCGTTGGCCGAATCTGCCGACTATGGCATCTGGAAACGAAACCTCCAGCTTGTGCTGTTTGTTCTCGGCTTCATCTGTCCATTTAGTAAGTCTTATTGAGTTGTACGGACACGCCGAGCATTGGCTAACAGAATGAAACCATAGCTTGGATAATAGGCGCCATTCTGCCAATTCCTCCCAAGCTGGAGCGAGAAATGACAGAACAAGCCTACAGCACAGGCCATCTGGATATTCGAATGGAGGCACGCAACCAGAGGCTATACATCAACGCGGAGCGCCTTCATGAACGCGCCAGGTGGTGGAGGAGCGTCAACCGGCGCATGTCCATCATCGGCGCCCTCATCATCTGCCTCTGCGTCGTCCTGATTGTCGTCGGCGTGACGCAGTGGCATTCATGAACGGGTCTTTTGGGCAGGGAGTTTTTCATCTTGGGCAAAAAAGCGACAAACACACACTTTTGGGATATTTTAGCGATCTTTTTTTTTTCTGATGGGACGACGACGACAATACTCTTTTTTTGGATAACTCGTTTCTGGATGGCGCCGTTTTCGGGGTTTCGGATTCATTTTCTCTTTTCACTTCGATTTTTTTTTTCGCACAACTCTTACGAGATAACGATTCACACTCGCATTTACATTATTACAGACATTTTATACAACAACAAATGTGTGTACACACGCACAACACACGACTTTTTATGCGTTACGCAATCAACCCCCTTTTTAACGTCTCTTTCGATATATTTATAAACACAACTTTTTATATTATATACATAACTTTTTTTTTTACAACTTTGATGGATGGAGGCATGAGAATAGATACCTGATGTTGGGTGATGGAGGGATGGTCCGAATGTTACATGCTGATATTGTACGATATATACGCATAGCCCAAGGATGTTTGATGAGGAGACGGTGTTTTGAAAAAAGACGGATGTTGATGATGAGAAGAGGATGAGGCAAGGCTAGATTTTCACAAAAAGCAGATGAAATAAAACCACATTATATTTTTTACTTCATGGACATCTCTCTCAATTTAGCTATACAAACTAAAACCTGTAAGAGAAGAAATACACTAAAAGCGAGAAATTCATAGGAGGGTTACACTTTGTCTCTCTACATGTATAACAGGTCGTCCCCCCTTAAAATCCGCATGCTCTTCTAACCGTTCCCGTGCAAATATATGTTCCATCCTAATCTCACCCATTTGTCTATTGTTCGTTCCCATTATACTCGACACACACACTTGCAAACATTTCCAAGAAAAAAAATGTCCGACAAGAAAATTAAAAAAGAAAAAAATCATCGCGTCTTCCGCTTCTGCAGCGCCGCAATCTCCGCCTTAAACTCACTCACAGCCTCAGCAATATCCTCCTCAGGATCCTTCGAGATGCCCAGAATCGGCTCCATGCCCGAAAGGCTCTCGCTGCTCGTCGAGCGCTTGAGCCGGGCGCTAGCCTTACCCTGACGACTCTCGAGCTTCTTCTTAAGCAGGGCCTTTCCGGGAGACGCGAAGAAGGCGAGCGACGCCGTGGTCCAGATGAAGGCGTAAAAGTAGACGTGGGACCAGGCGCGGAACGAGTCCTTGAAGCCCAGGACGAGGAAAGGCAGCGTGGTGAAGGAGAATGTGAGCTGAGTGACGAGGTAGGTGGCGAAGTCGTAGTACTTCTTCTTGGGGGTGGGGTTTCCTGTGATGGGATCGAGGAAAAAGGGGCGAACGTGTCGGCGGAAGTCTATCACAGTCACGTTTTAGTTTGGACTAACAAGTATTTAGATATGGATAAAAGGGAAGACATCTTACTCTTGGCCGACGTTTGGATCAGACTGGCCAGCATAAAGCTGAGATAGTAGCCAGGGTAGAATCCGTGCCAAAAGGCACTGGTGACAAACGTCGTCATGCTGGCTCGGAATCCGGGCTTCTTGCCTCGGGGCGTCACTCGGAGGTAGATGTAGTTGCGCAGCCAGTTGTTGGTGTTCATGTTCCATCCAGCCAGATACGCTCGAGGATTCTGAGCCGTCTCAACCATCCAGGGATCGACATTTTGCAGGCGGTTCCACGAAACCTTTCCGGTGGCGGGATCAATGCCGTTGTAGCCCAAGCCGGCCAGGATGCAGGCACCCTCGGTCAGCGCCCACACGCCGTAGAACTTGAAGCGCGTCACCTGACTGGCCATGTGGATGAGGAAGACGCGGTGGAGGAACGATCGCTCGGTGAAGGACTCGTCGGTAACGTGAGTGTGGCTAAACTTGCCGGACAGGCCAACGAAGAGGCCGATCCAGACGAGCCCGGTGACGGCCTTGATGGTGGCAGGGGTGCCGCTGCGAGGAATCTTGCGCTTCTTGCGCACGGGAGGCTTCTTGGCGGGATCGATCTGGGCGGGGACGTCGAACATGGTGGTGTCGATCCAGCGGCGATACTCGGCATAGTCAAAGGCCGGGCCGGCGAACAGCGAGGGGAAGAACAGGACGTAGGCAATATAGTCAATCAGCGGCGGGAGCTCCTTGAGGGCGCGGTTCTGCTGCAGCTCAGACAGCTGGTCGGCGGGCAGCTGGCCGTCGGCCACGTTCCAGCAAAAGGCCGAGAGCTTCATGATGAGCACCATCTGGGCGCCGGTGATGTCGACCACGTCCGGCGTGTTCAGGATCTGGCGCTGGATGTGGCTGACGGACATGTGGCCCATGACGAAGAAGAAGCCGATCCAGGGCATGTAGGGGCTGCCGCGCAGGAACTTTGCGATGGCGTAGGTGCCGCCCGCGCTGATGGCCAGGGTGAGGATGCCATCCCACAGGTCGAAGAGGCCGACGAGGTAGAAGAGCGAGACGCTGTTGGTTCGTTGCGACTTGTGTCAGCTAAGCTGAAGCCGAAAGGGGGGTTCTTGAAGTTGGAATTCTGGCGAGTTACCATATAATAAAGATGTTCTTTTGCAGCGGCTTCGCATCCGGCAGACGCTTGAGGATGCCCGCCAACGGATACGACAGAAGGAACGAAAAGGTCAGCTTGACTGTTGGGAGAATGTATTGGTTAGAGTCGATGCAGACGGCACAGAACGAAGGGCAATGTATTGGTAGAGGAGAGTCTCTTACGTTCGTCGGGAGAAGCAGCAAGCTTCGTCGCCAGCGCCTCGAAAGCTGAACATTGCAAACACACACGTTAGCTCAAAGACAGGGCACAATCCGAAGAAGCAAGACCAAACTCACGCCTGTGAAGAAATAACAGCATTGCTGCGTTATGTGCCACCCGTTCCAATAAAGGTGCTCAGCAATGAAATTGACAAAAAGACAAAGAAGAAGAAGAAGCTCCAAGAGCGGGAGGGAAGATGGAGGGGTGCAACCCCAGCTAAATTTAAAAAAAGAAAAAAAAGCGGGAAGCTACCCCAAAAAAACAAGGTTCAACGGGAGACGAATAAATACACTGGCCAGAAATCAGACCTCTTTAATAGACAAGGTCAAAAAAAAAAAAAAAAAGAAGGAAGAAAAGGAGCAGAAAAGAAGAAGCAAGGGCAAATCCAGGCATCTATATCCGTTGAGTGCCCTGTGCAATAAGACCTACAAGGCTTCTACCAAATCAGGGCCCCCCCCTCCAAAAAATTGTTGAGCACATCAAATGACGAACGATGCATCTACTCCTACACCGATCCAAGCGTGTTCCCACCTGCACATGCACAACAAAGCCCACGGGACACCATCATTCGCCAAAGGGCACCAAAAGGTACCGAACGAAACAAACACGTGCCGCCAACACCACCAAAATCCCAAAAAAGTAAAGAATTACATGTGAAGAAGCTGAATTCAGATTCAGTAGACTAAATTCAATTTTTTTTTTTTTAAAGATAAACATAAAGATTAAGATAGACATGCAAAGGTTAAAAAGGAACAATGACAGCCCTGGAAATTACTTTCAACACAATGAGAGCCATGGTTTTGGTAGGTTTCCAATTACATCACCGGCGACGCATCCCACACACCCCTCGGGCAAATCTGCTGATCACCGCCTCATCCAGCCGTAGTTTGACAGAACAGCCTGGCAAGCAGAAAATCAAGGCACAAAACAAGGGGGAAATGAAACATGCATTTATACTTATACTTGCTTATTGGTAGTCTTTGGTCTTTGCTGATCGCTCATCGTGGATGAAGCCGACCACAAAACTACAGACATTTACAGACAGTGCCATCACATGCAAATTTCGAGAGATATAAGACATATCCAGAGTATCAATAACCTATCACTAGAGGTACAGCTGGTTGTGTGTATATCAGAGCGCATGGCCACCCAGCCAGCAAGTCTCCGCACGCACTTTTAGAAGCCCATCCGTTAAAAGAGATTCCCATCCAACGCCGGTAATCAACCCACAGATACCACCATGATATGAACAAGCCAAAGTATCGACGAGCCCAAACCCGCCCAGTTCCGAACAATGGCGCAAACCTTACTCCGTATACGCCGCCTTTAACTCCAGGTCCAAGCAATTGTACAAAGCCCAACGCCATGGCCCATCATGGGGAAAACATTATGGGAAAAACACATGCCCTCAAGACCGTGTGTAAAAAAAACCCACCGCAACACTATTCCTATGCGTAAATAAAAAACCAGGGAGAATTACAATATAAAGAGAAGAGCAAGAATTAGAAAAAAGAAAGAAAGAAAAGAGAACGGAAAAAAAGAAGAACGGAAAAAAGAAGAAGAAAAAAATCAAAGCTCCCACCCGTATAACACCGCGCCAAATCCGTTTTGAGAGGCTCCAGCTAGGAGCACAGAAATGTACATGAGAAACCCCCTCTCTTCAAACGCCAGAAGCGACCAAAGCGAAGAGGCATATTAAAGAAGACAACGGTAGTGCCCTATGTGCTTTTGTCAGTCATCGTGTCAGGCATCATCGTGGCAATACACTACTCACGATGGCTTCCTCCGCGTCAAACGACTATCCTTGTTGAGGATAGTAGTATTCGTTGGGTCCCTGATAATTGGACCAGTCAAAACCCTCGCCGTTCTGTTGCTGCTCGTCTGGCTGCACATCTTGCTGGTGCGGTGATGGGTGGGACAACTGGTGCTGCCGCTGCTCGTCGGGCTGCGGCTGGTGCATTTGGTGATGGAACTGCTGCTGCTGTTGCTGCATTTGTATCGCATGCATTTGATGTTGCAGCTGCTGCTGGCGCTGTAGCTGCTGTTGGTGGTGGTGCATCTGCTGCTGTTGTATCTGCTGGTGGTGCAATGCCTCTTGCGGCAGTTGATCTTGCGGAATGTGGTCGTGATATTGAAATGAATGATGGCGATGAGCATAGCGTGCCTGGGCCTCCGCCTGAGCTTGGGCTTCCACCTGAGCTTCAAAGTGATCGTGAGGTGGGTGCTGCTGGGCAAGGTATTCGTAGTCTGCTCTAGAGTAGGCAGCCATCGGAGCGACGGCCATGGTTGACACCGGCAGGGCTTGAGACATCATGACTTGAGAGCCGTAGTCGGCAACCTGGGCAACATGAGAGTGTGGGGAGAAGTTGGCGACGTGGGCACCCATGTTGTAGAAGTGCGCGTTGGCACCCATGAAGCCATTGTCTTCCTGCCCAAACAAGGTGACTTCATCCACAGGATTGCGGAAGTTTTGGGACATGACAAGCTCGGTGCGA
Organism: Trichoderma harzianum CBS 226.95; assembly: GCF_003025095.1. NCBI lineage: Eukaryota > Fungi > Ascomycota > Sordariomycetes > Hypocreales > Hypocreaceae > Trichoderma > Trichoderma harzianum. The sequence continues at coordinate 161,626 of NW_020209276.1, forward strand.
GGCTTGATGTGTGAAAAGAAGTTGGACTCGGTCGGGGTCATCAGAGACTTGTTGTCGACGTCTTCTATACTATAATAGCTGACCAGATGGTGCGGCACACCCTGGAAGGTGATGCTGATTGTCTTCTTGACGAGTCCTCTTTCTTTGAACAGATAAGAGTCCACCAGAGAACCGACCAGCGACCGTTCTGGGTCTCGGGCGATGGTGGTCGGGTCTAGTACAGTTGAGTTTGACCGAGGGGTGGCCTTGTTGACGCCCTGAGAACCTCGTTTTCTCTTGAGCGCACGTTTCTTTTCGCCGGGAGGAAAGGGCTTGTCTAGCTCTCGGTAGATGAGAAAGTTGCCGAGGATGCGGCTAGGACTCCAAGAGATACCGTCCGTCCAGCGCTTGATGCCAGAGGCATGCTCCTCATAGATAAAGATGTTGCCGCTAGAAATGAGCTCTTGGCGTTCACGATCATGCGGGCGTCGAGGCACGTGGTTAATTTGACCCTGCAAGCACGCTTCGAAGAGGAGAAGTGCATCCCAGGTGGTGGCTACGTGCCCCTTGAATGTAGGGTTTAGAGGTGATTGACTGGCCATTGCAGCCGAATTTGATCTTTTGATGGCTTAAAGTTTGAAGGTTGTTGCTTTGAAGGTTGTTGCTCTGTGTGTGTACAGCGTGTGAATAAGCAGCGAGTGCCTATGCGAGGTGGATAGTGTTAGTGTCGGGACCGATGTCTATACACGAGACTGTCCATATGCCACAGATTGGCCTGATGCTCCCCAAGAGGCAAAGCGGACAGTTGGAGGCAAGTTGGTGAGGGAGCGTGAGACAGGCTGAAGTGCGTAACAGAGATATACCAGTGATGGTATGGGTTGTTGATGGAAGAAGAGATGGGATGGTAGAAGGCAAGAGATGATGGGTAGAGACGAGGTAGGAGGGTTACTAGGAGAAGGAGAGGGAGGAGATAAGAGAAGGCGAGAGCGAGAAGCAGAGAGATATATAATAGTGGGGGAGAGAAGTAGAGGAGCAGTAGGTACAAGTAGAGCTGGAGGAGGAGGAGGAGATAGAGGAGAAGGAGGAGGAGAGAAGAGAAGAAAAGTGGAGAGGAGGGTGTGTGTATTGTGTATGCCTGCAATTGTGTGTGTGCGGGATCTAAGTGGGGAGTGAGAAAGAAGAGAGAAAGCAATACGTACCAGGCCAGAGCCGGGGGGGCAAAGCTATCGTTGTCGGAGACAAGTCGGATGTCAAAAGCCGGCAAGGTACGAGTAGGGCTGCCGGTTCTTGTCGCTGATGACGGACACTGACTCGAGCAAAGGAGAGAGGGAGTTGAATTTGTGTTGAGTTTGGGTTTGTTTGACGTTGCCAAGCTGAACTTTGAGGGAGCGGGAGTGGTGAAGCGGAAGCCGTCGGGTGGAAAGCTTGGGAAGAGACGGATCGGCGTCACTGCCGAAGTGTAAAGGTTGATATCTATCACGTTCAAGACCAGATCCGGGGCGCGAAGCCGGAGCTGTTACTGCCGCTGAAGCAGTTGCCAAGTAAGGAGTGAGAGAGATGGCAGCGGCAGTGATATTGAATGTGAAGATAGAAGCGGAAGTGAAGTAGGGGATAGGTATTGGGGAGTAGGAGTTGGTGAGTGGGAACGTTGGGAAATAGTTGGTGGTCGATAGTGGTAATTTGTTTCTGCGCAAGGAGCAAGACCAAGTACAAGCGAAGGCAGAAGACTGGCGACGATCGGGTTATATAGGGCCCCCAAATACGAAAAGAGCAGCAAGCAACAATGAGGAAATCAGGGCCCGAAGCAGAGCCGCAGGCAACTGGAATAAAAAAAAACCCCGAGAGAGAGAGATAAGAGGGCGTTGCATGAGCCAGAAGATTCGTCACAGGGCCGAGCAATGGCGGCGGTGGCTTTTTCTCTCGCCTTATTTTTTTTTTGGCTGTCCGGGCAGCGCAATCTCAGGGCAGCGCAGCTGTTAAAAAAACCCAATTGCTCGAGAGCGCAGTTTTATCTGGGCAGCGGCGCAATCTCTGGGGACCAAAAAAAAGAAGTTTCCAATGTTGCAAAAGAATGAGGGAGAACGAGGCCGGAGAAGAGGGGCGTTGGAGTTGCTTCGAGAGCGGCAGAACGAGCTGGCGTCGGGCCCCACCCGCAGACCGCAGTTAGCAAGGCAGGTACAGATGAGCTGGTGTCGGAGGGTGTGTACCGGCGGCCAGGGCGGAGGGAGGGTGGGCAGCCAGGTACCGGCACGGGTGCGTCTACATGCGGCATACCTCGATACCTTGGTCCCTCGTTCCGTTGCTGGGTCTGGGTCTGGTACCTTGATACCTTGATACCTTGTTGTGCGGTGCGGTACCTTGGATGCTTGGGCGGTGCAAAGTGCGAGGAAAAAAGCGAAAGTGTATCGTACCAAAGGACGCCCTGGATGTGGTGCGGGTGGGGCCAACAAGCCGTGGCTTGAGCGAGACCGATTTGGACCCAATGCGGATGCGACCCAGGGAAGCGACAAGGCCCAGAGGAGGCCGTGATGTAGGCGATACACGGCTGGGTGCGGGCGACGCGGGCACAGGTCGGCGTAGCGCCTACCGCTGGACCCAGCGTCGGCCAGGTACCTCCACAGTACCGACTGTGCCAGCACCGCGACGACGTACCTGGAGTAGCGCGAGCAGCCGGATCGCTGGCAGCCAGGTCAGCACAGCTAGCAACCAAGTGCGCGCGCCAGTAGCACCGATGCGGTGCGTGTGTGTGTGTGTGTCCATGTGTGTCTAGTGTATGTGTGTGATAGCAGAGCAATTTGATAATATTCTCCTTGAAATTTCACTGACTGATTACATGTGCTAAATGCTAAGTCATCTCATCTTTTGATTATGGTACGGTACAAGCACACAGGACGGAGTGCTCCTCCGTGCATCAACCACTGCAGCAGCTTGGGTCTAGCGCGGCCCCCCGGAGACGTGGGTGCTTGGGCCCCATTTCCCGCAACTGCCGACAGCAGGGTCAAGGGCCCTTTTACCAGCAGTCTGGGCTATTGGCCGGGACAAGGTGCTTTGCACTCCCAGTTGTCTCCTCAACTGGCCCTCGATCTCAGATGCGCGATGCCTCTTGTATTGATTGCACTGTTTTGTTCGTGGCAGCGGCATGGCAGCGGATGCCTCAAAGCATCACGGCCACCAAAGTCAAGCAAGCTAGTGGCAGAGCAAAATCGATCGCATTTTCTCAATTGACCTCGACAAGTTTTTTCCATTGCATTTTGGCAGCATCCAGGCACAAAAAGTATACGGTGATGCCATGCAGTGGCATTGGTTGATATGTACATACCTAGCAGGCAGGAATCGTGCTCGGGGCCTGTGCACCATAGCGTCGGACCCGCTGAGCAAAGGAGATCTGGGCCGATTGCAATCGCCTTACCGTGCATCGGCGCTACTTTTCACTCGCAAAATATTATGAGCAAGATACAAAAAAGAGTAGCAAATTGAGAGAAATACAAAGATCAAAGATATCAAAATAAAAAAGATCCTCCAAGTGGGCTGTGCAGACCAGAAAGCGCAACAACGCCAGAGCGCAGTCAAGATAGATGCCCCTCCGCCTCTTGCATGTTAGGCGCAAGTACAAGCAGAAAAAAGGGAGGGGAAAGAAATGAGGCGGCCGAACGACACAAGGTGGGCGCAAAGTGGGCGAACAGAGAGAGGGGCGCCCTTTGGATGCTACTGTACCTCGCCCGCTTGTACTAGCAGCCCAAGTGCTGAGTGCCAAGTGACTTGCAAGTACACCAAACAGCTACCATGGACCATGGACCATGACATAAAGCAGATGACATTGGAAGATACGGCTGGTTCTGGTCAAGCTTCAGACAACGAAACGAGGCTGGACTGGGAAAAACGCCGCTCAGCGTCATCTCGCCAATATGGACGCCATTTGCAACAACAAACGGAGACGGCGAGGGGAAACGTGACTCTGAGACCCGGAACACGTCGATTTGGAAGACCCATTCGCGGAGACTAGCCACAGTACTGTGCGCAGAGGCATCTCGATGCAATCAATGGCTCCGATTACGGGTGGTGATAATGATGATACCTTGTTGCAAGTATACCGGGGGAAGACGAGAGAGACTTGCGAGAAAAGGTGCTTGCTTCAGATGCACGAGCATGACAATGCATTGGTTCCGTATGGTTCCAACCAATGCCAGTTTACCCAATGACACGAGACACGCTGCTAACGGCCAATGCACATCTGCAGCTCTAATTCATCCTGCCGCGGATAAAAGGCCAACGACGAGACAGAGACACAGGAGAGCTCACAGAGCGTCGCACTGCACGCTTCGTATAGTACCGGCATAAGGGCCACTGCTTGCTAGGCCCAACGCTCCCTCGTCTTTTTTTTTTTCCCACTTCTCTCCCTCTCCCTCTACTGGCTGGGCGCTACTTTTTGCTGCTAGGATGCCCGCGAGCGTGGCCGCGGTTTTTGTTTTGCCCAAAGCCAGCCAAGCCCAAAGCCCAAGCTACCTAGCACCAAGTGGTTGGTGGAGGCGCCTAAAAAAGGTGAGGCACCGAACTTGCTGCTCCCGCAACCAGCCGTTTCCGCGCTGGAGGGGAGGGGGCTGCGGCCGTCCAGGTTATGAGCAAAATGATGGCACTACTGCACTGTACTTTGTTTTAGCAAGGCAGCAAAGCAAGCATGTACTCGAAATTGTGACTACGAGTGTATGCAGTACCGTCTTAGTGCGCACCTCACCAAGCCTTATGGCGTGTTTTTTATCGCCTCGAATCGGTAACGGGTCGTGCTACTACTGCGATGCTGGTGGTTTTCATTTTCGTTTTGTGAGAGAAATTGAGCCCTTGATACCACACACGGCGGACGCTTCGAATATGCAGCTTATTGCCCTCTATCACACCTCTCTACTGTATACGACTAGTCTCTTCGTGTTCATTCACCAGAAAGCAAGGGGACTGGACATGCGTGGGTTGCTGATGTCGGCGCTCTCCGCCTTGTTGCTTTGAGTCGTGTCGTCCCGTATAATATCGTCATGGCTTGAGGCTGGCCCTGGCCTTACGATCGAGCAATCGACGATCGTGGGCCTCGATTCAAAGCCCCCTCCAAAAAGACCCCTCATTGAGCCTCAACAAAAGAGCTTTCGAAACATTGGCTTGAGTGTATTAATAGCCCGGTAACGGTAACCCGGTTTACAGTTGATCGACCCATGCCCGCCTTGTTTATCGCTTATCGTAGCAAGGCGGGACAAGAAAGCCAGGGAATGAGGAAGTTTTGAACACACGGGCCCCAATGATGCGCACAAGGGCCCGTGTAAAAGAGATATTGACGATATGGCTTTGTATGCGCGTATACTCGTACTCGTACGGCTTGCAAGTTCCTTTTTTTCTTCTGCCCGCCACGGCGTGCTCTGCGCCTCGCTCTGCCTATGACTAACAACTGTTGCGGCTCTTGATCGGAGATATGACCGCGTACCTACCCGCAAGTATACCTGCATGCCTTACTCATCCTCGTATTCCCCTGTCAAATCGCGAAGCCAAGGAAGCCAAGATCACATCAAACTCATCGCCCTACCGCTGGCTCTCGCTCTCTCCCCCCTGGCCGCTGATGACGCCGTTCCCAGGATTTCATCTCCCTGCCCTGCCCTTCTCCGGATTTTTGCAAAAATGGCTCCGGGCTCTTTCTCTCGTTTCGCAGCGGCCATGCCGTGACTAACATTGCTTGAGCACACTAGCAAACTAGAGCTCACCCTGCTCCGTGGTTTGGCGATCCAAGTTCGCCGCCCCACGGCCGTTCGCCACCATGCTCCAACCAAAAAAACATCCAAACATCACCCAAGCTGCTAAGCAAACGCCCCCCAATAGCGCTAGGAGTTGGATAGGGCTGGAATAAGCCTCTTAGCGTGGATACACACCCTGAGGGGAGCAAGAGGGTGCGAGAGGCCCGGCAAAGCTCGCTGGATGGCTGGGCTGGGCTGGGCTGGGCTGGGCTGGTTGGCTGTCGCTCACTCGCTCGCTCTTATGGCTTGGAGGAGAAGAGAAGCCCCCGCTCTCCGCTTCTTTGACCCCGTCAGAGTGAGTCGTGCATCTTTCCGGCCAATCTGGCAGCACGCAATGTATCTGGTCTGGGTCGGCAATAACGTCCAATGAGGATCAAATCTTCAGCCAGCTTCCTTCGCTCGCCGAATTTTCCGTCGATCCAAAGGGCTGCCCCAGTGGTTCGTTGCGCCCAAGTCCGCCACCCTACGAATGAGACCGGTCTGCTTGTCCGGCTCCCTTGGCAGAGGCTGGCTCTGTCTACTGTGCCTTCGCTTTCCATCTCTCTCTGCCTCTCTCTGCCCGCGCGCACACACAAGAATGCGTATCTATTTCCTAATGCTCTGCAACGAGAATATGATGTGTAACTTGTGCGTGTGGGACACCATTGTTGCTTGTCTTTTTAGAATTCAGGAACACGCAAAAGCTTGTGGTTCAGAGTTTGTCTGGCGGCCACCCGGCTCGCGGAAGTGGCCGACACGAGGCGAGCACCATGCGCTTCTTCTTCTTCTTCTCCCTTTGCCGGGTGCGAGTCAAAAAAAAGAAGGTTGGAAAAAAAAGAAGAAGACAAAATAAATTGCAAGATGCCAGGCCAGGCCACGAGACGAGCAAGCGCTGTGGGAAAGAAAGCGGCAAATGACATTGACATTGCCACTGTCATTGTCAAAATGCAGCGTACCTGCATCGCCAATCCGCCAAGAATCTCACTTATCATATTGTGTCTTCATCACATGCTGGTCTGGCCGCGTGGCAGCGTTGCTTGCTGCTCGCTTAGCACACCCACGTCTACCTGCTAGGTATGTCAGGTCAGGCCATGTATGTGCCAGTATGTGCAGACTGTCACGTCACGGCCAAGTACAGCGCCGGTACTCGTGCCTGGCCACACTGTCTGTCGTATATCGCTCAGCTCTCCAGGGCTCCATGGGGCCAAGCGGGCGCCTCAGGCAGGGAAGCAAGCAGTAGAACCAACAGTCACCCAACAGCCAGTGCAGCCATTCGAGGGGAACTCGAGCGGTGCTAGTACTCGTACGGAGAAGTACTCGGGCTAACCTGGAGCAACTTGTAGCAAAACACGGCACAACTGAACATCTTCAGCTGTACTGCTCTCGTACCTGCTCGCGACCGGCCAATCTGGCTCAATCAACCACTCACCCACGACCCATCCGAACCGGGGCTAGATTTCGGATGGTGGAAACCAGATCGCACGCGCTAGCAGAAAATTGGATCGCCAGGGTTGCTCCTCAAAGGCTCCACCGCCCTCAGAGATAAGTATCTGGACGGAGCCGCAGTTATCGCAGGGCTGGCAAACTCTATACACCCACTAACACGGCTGGGTCGGGGATACGTCCCGAAAGCGACCGCAGCTTGCCCAGCACAGCGCCGCAAAAAGCGCCTCCCCAGAAGCTCCCCCTCAAGCCCCCTCTCTCACGCACGGGCCATGAGCCAATCGGAGTGCCTGCATGAGCCCAAAAAGCCCGGCCGGCGAACCACTGAGAACCACTGAGAAGGAGGAGCCACTGGGCGAACTGGAACCTGGGCCAAGCAACCAAGAACCACTGCAGCCAACGGCTCGTCATTCCAACTGCAACTTGTCTAGCCTCTAGTAGCCTCGTTTCCTCCTCCATTGACTTCGTCTCGCCTCGTCTGTTGCCTGTGCCATCGCTATCCATCCTATCCAGATTCAGGCCGCTGTGTGCCCTATCTATGTACTACTATCTATCGTCCTTGCTCTCGGCCAACAACAGCTGCAAAACTACCTACTAACTTGAGCCGTCTCTCCCCCCAAAGCACGCTGGGACTGGACTGGAACAAAAGTCACGATACGGGGTACCAATGCAAACTAATACCGTCTTTTTGTCTTTTTTGTTACTCGTCGTTTTTTCGTCATCTTGACTCCCCCTGTTTCACCACCGGCGCCATCCGATGATCACTCGTGCAAGCCGCAACTGATATCCTCATCTCCTCCTCATCTCATCACCAGAAGTCCAGACACGTCTTACTGTACGGCTTTTGCTTTGCACAGCCACTGACTGCTCTTTTCATCGTGTAAGTGACGTTGGGAATGGAGCAGGAAGAGATAAAAATGGAAGAATATGACGGCAAGACTAATTGGTTATCACGGCCAACTTCGGGGAGATTTTTTTTCTCATGTTGTTGCTTGATGAACACCAACACCACCATCAACAAAACGCCCAAAACAATAGTTCACTGTTTTTGTTTTACTACGCCAATTCTGAGAGAATCCTCTCGTCATCATAGATCAAACTAGTTCCGCCTGAGCCTGAAGCAGACACATGCAGCGCCAATACCATCAAGGTCCTTCAAAAGAGAAAAACAAAAAAAAAAAAAAAAAAAAAAAAAAAAAAAAAGGCACCAACACGGCTTCCACGGCTCCCTGATGCATTCGATAGCTGCAAAGTGCAAGCGAAACGAACACCAAGATGCAGCACTCACACACACACTCATCTCTTTTCTTCAACACACACACACACACACTTCATATCACCACATGCACTCAACGCACACACCCCTCCATCAAGAGCAACCCAAAAGCACCAAGCAGCCAGAAAAATAGCAAAGACCCCTTGGCAATTCCCCTCCCCCTCTCCCACCCTCCATCAAAAAGCCCCGATTTCACGCAGGACAAATGAAAACCGGCGAACTGGCTTTCTAGTTCTCGTCAAACCACCAAAAAAAAAACTACTAACCTAAGGTAGTTCGCGATGACTTAAGCATGGCTAGTTCTTCCCCTCCTCCTCATCTGCCCATGCTGACGTTACAGATAATTTTTTTTTTTGGGGGGGACACTTCTATCATAATCGATCTATCTCACCGGCACCGGCACTACTTGTCTATGACAAGCAAGTATTCTAATTTGTATTTTATGTATTTCCTTCAAAGGCCGTCATCTCCGCAACCTGGGATTTTTTTTTCCTATCAGTCATTTTTTTCGCAAGGCACCGCCAAATCGGGTTCAGTCAGAATTAATTCCTTTGCCAATGCCATTGAAACGAAACGAACATACACACTACCTTGACCTACCTATATGCACCCACACTAGCTAGCTGCGCGTAGTTTCGTCGGCCTCTCCAAGCGAGGAACCTGAATTCTGATCTATTCATTTCTTGTCCTTCTTAGAGAACTTGTGCTGGATTTAGCAAAGCCAAGCAGCTACCCAAGCCAAGGAAGTAGTTCGCAGAGCATTTCAAGGTGGTTGGACCAGAAAAACCATTTAGCACGAAACGAAACATTCTGCTTGCAGTCGACTACTGGCCACAAACAAGCTGTTTCTCTTGTGATCCCGTACATGATTGGTTCCATATACGCCATCGAATTAGAGGGGAAAAGTGCTGTTGTCCAAAGAGGTGCCAAGTATTTCCCAAGCCATAGCTAGCTACATACAAACACATGGCTTTTTCGCCTTCGATTTCCTCTGCTCAACTCAGCCCGTTCGTTGTCATGAATTAGCCCGGCTTGTTTTTCTGGGCGCAAGCCACATCGCCGGCCGAGGAGCGCACACCCAGGTAAATTTCCTTGTGATTCTGGTCAAGCCCATTCATGGGTGTAACTCCTTATTGCTCTGCGATGATGACCTTGGGAACCGGGCCGGTCTGGCTGTTGAGAAAAAAAGCCGCTCTCGTTGACGCCTATAGCGCTCATAAACATGATCCCGGCTCACACATCCCATCGCAACCCACATGGGAACGAACGCGGTGGGCCATTGCTCCGTCTCTCGTCTCGCAGGCCGGGGGGGATCCATCGATCCATCCTCCAACAGCAAACTCTCTCCGTCCAGACCAAAGAAACGAACCGTTGAGCCTTGCGCCTTGCGCCTTGCCTTGCCGCGGTGGAGTGCTGCTCCATATTTCCAGCATCCTTGCCATCGTATCATTCTTCAGATCACTGCGCCCTGGTCACATCTGGGCCAGCCTATCAGCGGAAAATATCTCCACAAGGTTTTGTTTCCTACCCCACTCATGCAGGCCGCACGCTATCTGCAAGCAAGCATGTTCTGCGCTTCTGACCACATGTTTTTTGGGTTTTCCCAGGGATCTTACACACATCTATCAAAAGTCATCTTTCTTCGTGCCGTTGTCGAAATCTGTAAGCATAGCGGACCTGCTTTCAGGGACCCCTGGTTTTTGCAAGGGCTCCAGAAAAAAAGAGCTACGCATGACCCTCAAATCGCTCAAATCGCTCAATCAAACACAATTCAGGCTCCTGGATAAAGCCAGGGCTGGTCATTTGATGCGTACGCAGGCCCGGGAACTTGCATTGGAACAGGAACCGTCCCCGCAAACATGGCCATGTCGGCGCTAGCCCGTATCTTGTCAACAGTCTTTGCCTTTGACTCAGGTACCGGGATGATCACTCCGCACTCCCAGTTGCGACAATTCATCTTGATGCCTCCCGTAGACTTGTCTCTGGATAGCCGGCCCCTAAGAAAACCACCCCCAGCGGCCGTCACAACGGCGGCGGCGGGCACAGTCAGCTTCTAAGTCACCAAGTGCCCATCAGCAAGCACAAACAAGGGAAAGGGAACCGGGTGTGTGGTAGAAAACTCTCAAGACTCACCAGGCGCTCTCGGAAAGATTTGCGCTCCCTACATAGGCCCAGCCTGGCGGTTGCCGCGTCGCTTGGCCATCTCCGACCCGACGCACGAATATCACTTTACTGTGGATGAGGAGCCGGTCACGAGTGATGACATCCCGCACCAGCTCTCTTGGAAAATTAGGCGACCGCCACCACCTGGCCTGGACGCAGATTGTGCCTCCCGCCTGTCATTGTCAATTATCAGTTGTGAACTGTCGTAAGCCGGGGCCAGAAATAACGCTTGCTGATCAAGCATAATGACCTCGGGAGGCCCATGATAACTCACATTGCGTCCGCCTCTGCTTCGGGCTACTGTCTGGTCCGTAGGGAAGTAGATGCGGAACCGGTCTTTGAGCTCCTTGGACGTCGTCGTCGCTGCCGGTTTTCTGGCCGTTCTTGACCTTGAGCTAGCGCCCCCGGAGTTGTTGTAATCGTCGATGCCGTCATCACCTAAAGACATGTTGGTCAAGGGGAGTAAGCAGGTGGGAATCCGTCATGCTGAGCCGTTTTACCTCGACAGGCATTGTATATCGCCTCTACCAACCCGCGGTTGATCGATCCCAACGACGCACACTAGGCCTTACCATTAGCAACTCCATCCCATCCCAGTGGATATTGTAGGAAAACGTGCCACAAGGTCGATTTCGACAGGTTCGGGATTGGCTAAGCCGAGGGCCGCTACACTAGCACCGAGGCCACAATATCCTGTTGCAGGCAACAGTCAGCGATGGCAAGTTCCCACTCGACTCATAACACCTCGGGTTTTGTCAAGACCAACCTGTGCGTTCTGCTGCTCTTCCCGTGTGGCTTCCGGGTCTAAAAGATGAGGTTTGATTCCGGTCAGTAATACAACGTCGGTCAAAAGGAGGGGCAATTTGTCTTGTTTCTCGTCCCCCTGCCCCTCTCGGGTACATCCCTGGAAAGCACGCACATGGTATGGACGAAAGCGATATCTGACGTCTTGGAAAAGTCGTAGTTTGATAGGCTGGCAACCATCTTTTCGCCGACGCCCGTTGCCTGAAGGAAGTATACTAGCTCGGTATAGAATCCAGTCGGCGTCTGCGGCGGATGGACGGCGGGGTCCTCCAGTCTTGGGAGATCAATTAGAAATACCATCTGCACGTAGACAAGAACGAGAATGCTCCTGGTTAGTATGGAGAAAGACAAAAAAGCCAAAAAGGCTGAGGAATAATAATATGATATCAGAGTGGCCGGGGAGGGAGAGGGGAATACCGACGTTTTCCATGACCCCGGTCTCTCCCCAGTCATACGGCACAAGGTTGCCCGTTGGGATGACGACACGGAGGCGGTCCGCAAACTTGAGCAGCTGTAGTTTTGAGTGCATCGCTCCAGGGCCATGCATCGGCGGGAAGCAGAACTTGATGTTGGAGGGGATGTTACCACGCATAAGGTTCTTCTATACGAGGTTACCTGTCAGCAACTTGACGGCCGCAGAAGGTTTGATGCCCGGAGAGCGGAGAGCGGAGATAGGAGAGGGAGAGGGAACGTCAGGGGCGGGAAAGGAAGGGTACCTGAGCTTCGTCCTTGGCGAATGCTAGTAGCAGTATCTTGGTCCTCCTGATGTCGAGCTTGGAAATCATCCACTCTTCGTCCCACTGGAAAGACGACAGCACGGCGAGCTCCAGCTGGTCTTTTTGAAAGACTTCCTCAATGGTGATTTCGTCGCCTGTTCGTGGGCAGCCGCGAGACCATGTCCGTTTGACGGTGCCGTTTGGGTACGGTAAGTTGCTTCTGGTGGTGCTGCTGCTTGTGATGTTGCTTGTTGGAGCTGACGCTGCTGTTGTTGTTGGTCTTGCTTTGCTGGTGGTTTTGCTCATGGGCTCCGGAGCTGTTCTGGCTTGCTTCTTGGGCGGAGGGACCTCGACCACATCGTCGTCGTCGTTCCCGTCATCGGTGGGTGAACGTTGGCGTTTGGCAAGACGTTTGAGACGTTCTTGCTCCATGGCCTTGCGGTCAAGAAGGAGGCTGCCGAACTGGGACTGATGCTGTGACTGTGATGCCTGCGTCGTCTGAGACTGTGATGATTGTGTTTGTGTCTGTGTCTGCGACCACATCTGCTGGGTTGACCTCGAAGAACCCGCCTTTGTCTCATCATCGTCATCATCCGAATCGACAATCACCACCGGTGAATCAGCCTCATCCTGCAACGACAGCGCTATCGCGTATCGCAGAGCCTCGTCGTCGTCGGCATCGTCCGCCAGCTCAGGCACGCGGCCATCCGGCTTCGCCATGTCTCAATGCGGTCGGATTACAAGAAGAGAGCACAATATGTCGCACCCGGAATGTCGTTGAACCAAGCTTATTGATCCAACTTGGGGGCCAAAAAAATTTCACCGCATTTGTTAACGTGATTTTGGTCGTGATCGTTTGCGTCAGTCACGGCGTGATCCCTGTCTTTCCTGTTGCGTGAATCAGGCAGGCGCGCTGTCACGTGGGGGGGTGTTTCTTTGATGGATTGCTGTGTATTTTGAATGCAGGGCGAAAAGAGCTATTTAAGAGGCTTCAATTGGAGCGGATGAAATGAATTTGTGCATTGTGAAGCATTGAATTTACAGCGATGGATGAATCATTAGTGTTGCTGCTCTATGAGTGTATTTGTGTTGGGGCTTGTAGTTGGTTATTCGAGGGTTTTGGTGCATGTGAACGTAGACTAACACGCACATATACACGCAGATGCACGCACTTGTGATCAGCATGTGAGCAGGAAAAAATATAGCATTAAAAACCCCTTACTTTGAAATTGTTTACACATATAATTGTTTTACTACTAGACTATTGAGGCAGAATCAATCAGTGGTTAGATACAGTCGTCATGCATTTTCCCCCTCCCTTGCTTGACAAGGTTTCCGATCATGGCGGCGCCTTGGACGACACGCGCATCGGACAATGACGTCCACGAAGCCTCGTCTCAAATCATATAAAACAAAACCCCTTTACTGTCCGTAATTTTAACATTTTCATTATAACATTTAATTATAATACGCTCTCAGAATAACTATTAATATATCATTATCTTACTTACATACGGTGAAAATGTCTTCTCGCAACCAAACCAAGACACCGCGCCACATTGTCATTGTTGGAGGCGGAGCTGCAGGCATGGTACAACAGCCAAACTCACATATTCATTTCCCTCGCATAAGTTTTTATATATGATAACTAACTTACATCTACTTCTATAGTCTTGTGCTGCAACTCTAGCCAATCACCCCAAAGACTTCAAAGTAACGCTTCTCGAAAAGAATAGCGTTGTAGGAGGCCAAGCAACGTCCATCCCCCTCGACGAGAAAAGATTCGGTGCATCATGGATGAACAATGGAGTTCAAGGAGGATCTCAGGTTGGCTCATCCCTTTTACACTCATTTATATCATTCTTTATCACACAATTTGCCTCATTGAGTGCTACCAGTAGACTAACAAACCCATCTCTCCCAGATCTTCAAGCACACCTTCAACTTCTTCAACCAATACGGCTTCCCAGCCCAACCTCTCCAGCTCCAAGTCTCCTTCGGCAAAGGCCAATGCGGCTTCTGGACAAACTGCTTCCCCAGCAAACTCGTCGCCCAGCATTCCTCTGACATCAAGCGGTTCGGCGTCTTCCTCAAGGTCGTCAAATGGACCATGCCTGTCCTCGGCCTGTTGCCCATCTCCATCATGCTTCGCCTCTTCTTCTTCAGCAAGGACTTTGGTGATAAGATGGTTTATCCGCTCATTGCCCTGTTTCTCGGAACGGGGAATCAGACGGCAAATGTTCCCGCTGCTATTGTTGAGCGGCTGTTTAACGATCCGAACATGAAGCTCTGGGATTACGATGCTGATACTCTGCTGCCGAATCAGCCCACCATGTACTCGTTTGACTGTTTACACAACTTTTACGAGACATGGAAGAATGACCTGGTAGCAAAGGGCGTCTCAATCAGAACCGACACTGAAGTCCAAAGCATCCCATCACGATCTAAAAAAGGAGTCGATCTCGTCATCAAGGACAACAGCACCGACAACATCACAACAGAACACTTCGACCACCTCGTCCTATGCGTCCTCGCCGACGACTCCCTCCGCATCCTAGGCAGATCAGCAACCTGGCGCGAGAAACTAGTCCTCGGCGGCGCATCTTTCTACGACGACCTCACCGTCACGCATCACGACTCTGATTACTTTACGAAGCAGTACGAAACTCGCTTCAAGCCTGAGCTGTGCGGAGAGCCCAAGTCAGAAGCCCAATGCCACCAAATCTCGTCTGCCAAGGGAGATTCTCCTACTCTTGGTTATGCCTCGGGTTCTGGGTCCGGTTCGAAGCATCAATCTTTCGATCCCATGTATTACACGTACACGTACCAGCAAAACCCACGACTCATTGAAATGTCTTTCAACTGCAGCAACTACCAACACCAATTCAAACACAATCAAGCATCTTCCTCGCTTGAAACGCCTCCAGAGCCAGTCTACCAGACCATCTTCCTCGATAAAAGAAAGAGTGATCTTTGGACAATCGACGGCATAGACGAGGCCAAAATCATCAAGCTCAACTGGTGGCATCAGCTCGGCCATCGCTGGCAGCATTACGTCCGCGTCGTGCCGGGCATGATGTCCCTCCAGGGACACAACAACACTTATTTTGCCGGATCATGGACTCTAGTGGTATGCTTTGTCCTTGCTTTCTACTAACAACACTCTCTCGCCCTTTTCTTCCCCCTTTTCTACTACCACGTATCATCACATCGCCACGTATCCCACTACACAGCACCTCCAAGTAAAAGATGAAAAATATTGCTAACACATATTAAACAACAACAGAACATGCACGAAGTCGCCTGCATCAGCGGCATAGCAGCCGCCTACCGCCTCGGCGCAACATACCAAAAGTTCGACGACTTCGCCCAAAACTTCTTCGTAAAGTACCTCCTAGTCTCCCACGGAAAACTCTTCTCGCGCGAAGAAAAGAAGAGGAGAAAGCAAAAGGCCGTCTAGAAAGTAAATCCGCCCTGTAGATATGAAATAACATTGGGAAATTCCATAGTCTCTCTGCTCTACACATGCAAAAATAACTACACATGCAAAAATAAACGCTCAGTAGGATGGAAGAAAATGCCCATCTCGCAAGTTTATCGCAATGCAAAGTGAAACTTCATGCAACAAAGCATCGCATTTGGAAATGCAAAGCTTGAATCACAATGCTATCTACGCCATGCCACGCCACTCATGCAAAAAGACATTGAGATAAAACGAGTGATGTACGTAAAATGAATGCTGAGCCTAAGCATACAGATGATCATATCAAAACATCATCCGCTAAGGACAAACTAAGAAGTAAAAGGAGAGACAAATAAAAGACCAAGTTAATGAAAGTAATGAACAAGATAAGATCGAGAAAAGAGCAGCTGAAACGTGCAAAGCAGACGACAAAAAGGGGGGATTGTCATAAACAACTCCGCCCCAGCCCGGTATACCCATTCCGTCAAAATCCTCCCAATGCCAATGTGAACAAAAGAAAAGGGAAAAAAAGGACTTGAAAGCAAGGCAATAAACAACAAACGAGGGGAAAAGAAAAAAGATGAAAAAAAAGCAAACAGCACAAGAAAGCGTCAGAATCGCTGCCTGTGCTAAAAGATTTCGTCTGGTAGCCTGCCAGCATTCCGCCCATGACTCCTGGGGTATCATGAAAACCAGAACATAGTCAAGCCCCAAAGCAGAAAAAAAATCTTCGTCCTGATGCAAGGTTACATGTTCTTGTAACATCCAGAGTCAAATTCCTCCCAAGTACCGTGTAAAAATAGAACAGAAAAAGTTTAAAAACCATAGTTGATATGCAAATCCACCCTCCTGTTTGCGCCCAAAGCATCTTCGATACAAGTTTCTCCTTGGCCGTTTGAAAAGAAACAAAAGAAAGAAAACGAAAGCTTGCATAGAGTCAAACCACACACAGACACACCAACCCTTGGTGTGCTCCCGAAAGCCGTACGTAGGCAGCCGTACTGTATCCCGTTCTAGGATGATGCAAAAGACATAGCAAAGAAAAGGAGGGAAAGGACTTGGTTGGTACCGTTTCCCAGTGAGCCGCAGCGATGATATATCACCCGAGATGGGAAATAAAGAAGCGATATTTGTTGAAAATGCAAGGCAAAAAAAAAATTGGGAAAAAGTCAATCGCAATTAACGAGTAAAAAGTCTCCGCTCGGCTGGCGGACCCTCAGAAACCATATCTAACTTTAAAATCCGTCGAAGATCGTTCTCCATGGCCTGGATGCTGCCTGCGCTATCATAACCCGAGCTGTCCACTTGGCTGTTAGGAAAGTATTCGGGGTTGCGTGGGGGCAGGTTGGCAGCGGATGGGGTTGATGTTGTGGACGGCTGAGGGGAGAAGAGGAACCTCTTGAGAGCTGCAGTGGGATCCTCAGCCGTCGTGCTGCTGTTGGCGCTTGGAGTGTGCTGGGGAGTCGTGTGGGCAGTCGGGGGGCCTGAGGCGAAACTGCGAGCAGCCTTGATCCGATCCTGGTAGGGAGCTGAAAATGGTGGGCCGAGCTGTTGGCTTCCGGTACCATCCAGTTCAAAGATCTCAACGCCTCCAGAGGACTGTCGGCTGTATGCACGGCGGTTCTGTGCCAGGTTGGACGAGGACGGGGAGAGGGGTGTGTCCGTGTGGTGTGGTGGAGACATGACGCCGGCCAGCAACGCGGCCGGGCCAGCAGTGTTATCAGACTGCTGCCGGGCCTTTTCTTCTCTGTGGGCTCGGAACATGAAGTCGAGAGGAGATTCGCGATGCTGAGAGGCAGAGGCGGGTCGATACGGCGTGGGTGCCTCTGAATCGGTAGCCGGAGGGGACGGTTGCGGGACGACGCCCCTGTTCTTTCGCACCATCGGGGACTCGCTGTTGGACTTTAGAAAGCTCGGAATGGGGAGGTCGGCTGGAGCAGGCGAGGCATGAAAGGTCGCACCAGCAAACGCTGCGCTGACACCAGGCTTCGAGGTCGGCGACGTTCTAGGAGGCGACTGGTTGTTGCTCAGGTGATAGTTGGGAGAGGCAGCGTCGACCTTGCCCTTGGGTTTGTTGCTACGGTTTCGTTGCTTGCCGCCAGCCTGCGCATTATAGTTTTCCGCTAGTGCAGGGGAAGCAGAGAGTATCTTTTTTGGAGTTTGAGGCGTCTTGTGGTGGTGATGGGGAGAGGCTCCGTAGCTAGCGGCGTCGTTCTCTGACGCATAGGCTTTGAGAGGGGCAGGCTTGCCTCTAGGATGCCTGCGACGATTTGTCGTGGGCTTGTTCGGTGATGCGTGGGCGTCCATTGGATCTGAAGTTGTGTGTCGATCGGATGATTCTTTCGTTTGCTCGAGGCCGAGTACAAAGGACCGTCGTCGTCTGTTGCTGGGAGACAAGTGAAAACACTGCCCACAGGCTTCGGTTCGGTTGGCAGACAATCACGTGAAGTGCCAGGGGATCTCGTCTATTCGGTGATGAATGCGAGGATGCGAGGTGGAACGGCCGGGAGGGGGAGGAAGATGGTTAAAACTAAATGCTTTGGGCAGTGCTCATGATGCGTTTGCTCTGGAATGGAGATGATAGTTGCGGAAGACTTCAGCCCCGGTGGTTCCTTACCTTCATGGCACTAAGACTTGGGCATGCATGCGTTGTCAGCTGGAAATGGGGAGCTAGAGGTACCGCTACTGGAGCCATGGCCAATTTTGCGTGGGCGCACCGGTACTGCTACTAAGACGAACCCTCCGTTTTGTTCCGGTCGGCAGCCGCCGAAGTACCTACATGCAGCGCTTGCAGAGGGCTGGCTTTGTTAAAGTGGTGCGCTTTGTATGAGTTCTTGATGAGAAAGTAAAGAGATAAAGGACACAAAGAATAAATCAATACAGAAGCTCCAATATCTGTCCTTATACTTCTTCTTATGAGTATATCTTCTTAATCTACGAAGTAAATACCCTCAGTGAATTAGAGTTTCTGGCACCCCAAAGTTGGTTTGACGTCTTTGTTGTATTACGCCTTGGTGTTTACTTGCTTAGGCTGCCTTTGTCGTCATTGGCTGGCTCAGCAACGGCGGAGAGAAGTACCTAGTATCCAGAGCCGCAAAGTAACCCAGAGGTCTCCTCACGCACGCTGACAGCGCTGACTGTACATCCTCGCAACCCGCAGGGCACTCGGCTGCTAGTGACAGCAGTAACTGCGAATCCATTACGCCTGCAACTGGTACACGGCCCGCTATCAAAGCGTGCCCCTCGCTGCGATTTGCCTTACCTCAGTAACTCGAGTCCCGTACAGCAATTGCACGATTACAACATCTGCAAAAAGCCCAGCAGCAGCAGCAGGATTTTGGTGTTGATTCAGCTTTTTTTCTTCTTCTTTATCTCTGCAGGATTTGTCTCAGACCCCATTTCTTAGCTCGCAGTTCCGGTTGATCCAAGGGCTGCTGCATCCGGTGACAAGGCTTAATCAGCAGCATTTCTTGCAGCGTTGCTTGAAGGCGAGTAACTGCAGGACTAACATTAGGCTACGACGGACCTTGATAGCTAACCAGAGCCGCACAGGTCATCCATCTATCCATCGAGTCCCAAGAGCTCGACTACTCCCCTCGTTTACACATCCTCATACACCTACATCCATATCGCGGTACTGCTGCATCACGGAACCATCGTCACTATTAAAGCTTTCCTGAGAAGTCACGAGCTATCCGAACATGGCTGACGTCGAAATGAGCGATGCCCCGGTGGCCGCCAAAAAGGCCGACGGTGTCGTCAGCAAAGGCTCCGACAAGAAGAAGTTTGAAGTCAAGAAGGTATGTTGGGGAGACGTCTCGATATAGTGCGGGACTGAGCAGCACTGACTGGAGCAGTGGAACGCTGTCGCCCTGTGGGCGTGGGATATCGTAGTCGACAACTGCGCCATCTGCCGAAACCATATCATGGATCTTTGTGAGCCTTTCTCCCCGCCCTATAGGTGGAATTTTACTTACGCCCATCAGGCATAGAATGTCAGGCGAACCAGGCATCCGCTACGAGCGAGGAGTGCACCGTCGCATGGGGAATTTGCAACGTAAGGCGTCCATCCCACACATGAAACAGCCGTCGTCGATAGCAACAGGTGACTGACGATTTTACTAGCATGCTTTCCACTTCCACTGCATTTCACGATGGCTAAAGGCCCGATCAGTCTGCCCTCTAGACAACAGAGACTGGGAGTTCCAAAAGTACGGTCGATAAACGGAGCACGTGGAACGGGAAGCAAAAAGCAAGGAACGATATCACGACATGGAGAGGAGGAAATGTGGCACATGATTTCGGAAAGATTTAAGCTACATGCTGATTTTGACAACGTGACAAAACGCCGGGGCCTGCTCAGAGCGGCGTTATCCAGTCGTCATGTCCCGCCCGTGTTAAACGCAGATCCGATAGGCAGCCACTTGACCGGGTTCTTGTTATAGAAGGGCCACGGCGGAATGATAATGAGAAATGTCAAGACAGTTCCTCCCAGTCCAACGTATAGGCATTTGACGATGTCTTGTAGTACGTATCCGACGTTGAATGCGATGAGCTTGGAAATTGTAAGCATTGTAATCAATTCGAGGCTGGAGGGGGTCATTCATACTCCTGTCAGGGCAAGGAACAGAGTGGCAAGGCCTTCTGCTCGTCGCTGGCCCTCAAAGTCCTATCATAGTAAAAAGAATCAGTCAGCCGATGTTCGCTTCGGTAGATGGGATGCTGGTGTCCTGACAATTTGGCCCTCCACCACATCCCGAACTTTGTCCAGGATCTCCTCCGCCATGTTGCGTGGCGCCTCTTCTTCGACGGCCTTTAATTAACCCGCTTTTCCTCGTGTAGGATCGTGTGTTGGGGGCGGTTTCGTAGAGAGATTGACGGGCGAGCGCGGAATCGAAGCAGTAGCGATGTCTGCCGAGCATTGAATGCCCGTAATAGTAGACACGTCTTTAGAGGTGATGCATGTGGCGCAAATCTCCGGACTGGGAAGATGGTGGGGCCTCAGCCTGGGGAAATGTGGCGGTGCGAGCTCATGTCACTGCTGGGGACCTAACCTGGAACTGCATTTGGATTTTGGGGCCTGAAGGAAGACATGATGATGCGTCCTGATGAGCTTTTTTCTCCCTTTTCTTTTTTTTTTCCCTAAGCGATATACGCGGGTGTCATGTATTGGTATTTGTGACATGTAGTATGTAATACTGAGTCATCGTATTATCCGTAGATGCTATTCCTGTCTCATAAGTTTTGAGTGTCGACTCTGAATCGTGGGATCTAGTCTAGAGCTATGTAGGTAGAACAATGAAATGCTCGTGCCGAAGCTACAGGTGAGTACAGCTTCTGCGGCTGTGATGCAATTGACTCGGGCACATATTAAGGAGATTTTTTCGGTCAGTCCATCAAATCTTCCGAGAGATGGGCTGCTCCGTATCCATCATTTCCAAGCAGGGATGCGTCCAGCAAGCGAGAGCGGAGATGATGCAGAACCTTGGCAGCGGCACAGTGCTTGCGGTGGCAATCAGGGTACTTTGACGTATGTCTGTAGCACCAAATGCTATCTGCAAGTGATGGAGGCGATCATTCTCCGGGATAGTATGTATCTGTCCATTGAGCATTTCTGAGAGCTATTTTACTTGCACGGCAAACTCCATCCGGGGAGGGAGCTCTGATGAGAGGCAATTACACAGCAATACATACTAAGGATCCGTGCCGTTGCCCGAACAGAAGCGTTCTGGACTTTCACATGCTTGTCTCGCAAGCTAAAGATTGTGTGTATCACCAGCCCTATTGGACCTGTCATCGAGTTTACTCGACAAGTTACATAAATCTTTGACGATCAGAACATCGTAAACCGATTTAATCCCGCCCTGCACCTGCATATGCCCCCCAAACTGCCCTGCTTCTCCCCATTGGCAGGCCGAAACGTGCCGTGATCGCGGACTTGGGCGACAAGCTACAGGGGTGGCTCGCTGGGAAAACCGTTGAGGGCCGGTAGCAGGTACTGGCAAGGGGAGAGCGACGAGCTAGAATATACTCTTGTCCGGATAATTGAATCATACAATACAAGTAAGAACCTTAACATGGTCCAAGTCCAAGTCCGTTCCCCTAGTGCCCCAAGCCAGTACCACGGAACCTTTGTCCTCCGAGTTTCGTACAGTAAAAATTTCTCCCCCTCAGCACCAAGTTTTTTTTTTGGCCCCCCAAAACGCAGCGCTCTTCGGTCTGGCCAAACCAGCTTAGCGACCACCAGCTGGTTTTCGTGGCGGCGGGCACCGCTAAAAGGGAAAATTTCGTCTCCTCGCCCAAAAGGCTAATAACGGGTTCCTTGCTGTTTGGCCTTGTTCTCTTTACAAACCCTTTTTCTTCTTCTTTTTTATCATCAGCCAAAGGCACCATTTTTTGATGCCTTTTGTCTCCCTAATTTAATCAGCCCTTGACGCGTCTTCTCGGGCCTTTCCAACAAGTCAAGTCCTTTTTTTCGCTAAGGTGATAGCGTATAAACCCCGTCGTTTCTCCTTGCGGCGCACACATCAGCCCTTTTCCCTTCGCCGCAAACGAAAAGAGACGAGACTCGGAGAATCTCCTTTTTACTCAACCACCACCAATCCTTCAAAGAAAGGACCATTTCCCGCCATCTATTCGATAGCTTGATAGGCCTCGCATAGTCGCTGTGCAGCCCATAAACCCTCCGTAGGGTCCCCGAAAAGCCTCGCTTCTGCGCATCGCAGACTTGACCCCGAAAAACCTTCAAGTTGGCTCAACTCGCCTCCCCGGTCGTTATCTTCCCCTCGCTCCTTGGACCCGGCTGCTGGGTCTATAGCGGAGTCAACAAAGAACCCCCATAAGTTGGCCTTCTGATAGTTGTTCGCTCGCCAATCCGCATTTTCCCTTCACCTTTTACCGTAGCTCCATCAGCTACAAAAGACGGGGGAAATACCATCTACAGACCCAGGGGTCTTCGTTTTGTTCCAAACCAACTACTCGGCGCGCCTCTGCCGCGCCGAGAGGGCCCTTGACAGCCTGTCCCAGGCTTAAAGCGTCAGAGAAACCATTGTCAAACTATGTCCAAGAACCCTTAGAGTTGCCAGCAGGCTTCGTCCGAGTTGCGCGGTGTTAGTTTAGTTTCGATTCGATTCAGACCGCTCTTGTCCCTTCGATAAACCAGATTCTTCACCATGTCTGAGCACGAGGAAACGTTCCCCGACGCGGGAGGCTACGATGCCCCCGTCCCTGAACTTGACGACCACCGACAGCATTCAACCGCTCAACGAGCTGAGCGACCGCGCCGTGGAACTTTTGACAGTTTGTACGGCGCTCGCCATCTCGAGTCCGAACCCGGCAACGCGGCGGTTAGAGTCCGTGATTTTGAAGAGGCCATCCTCGACGAAGAGGGAGATGTCCAGCCTCCGCCGCGACACGGCCGTCGCCCAACGGTGGAATCTTCGGTGGATGGTAGATCCATTTCGCCCCCTAATTCGGTCAAAGCGTTTGCCGAGGCTCGACGAAGAGAGCGCGAGATGTCCTTTTCTGGAGGAAGGGATGAGGTTGAGGAAGTCCTTGGCCGTGCCATGTCCATCTCTAGCCGACGCAGCCATCGCAGTAATGCTGGAGAAGCCGATGCCAGGAGCTTCCTCACCAACAAGACCGCCGAAGAAGATGTCTGCTATCCTCTCCAGGAGAAGCATCCCAAGCAGCACGACCTCCGGATCGATTTCGAGTATCTTGAGGACTTTATGGCTGAAGAGCGGGCTGAACGAGCTGCCCGAGCAGAGGTTCAAGCCTCAGAGAGCTTCAGGGACTTGCGACGCCCGTCTACTTTACCGAAGCCGGCACAGATGGTTACGGTGGACGGCGATATCCTCGAGATTCCCTCTGACGACTCCATGTCTAACGAGAAGGTGTTCACGGAAGGTGTTTCTCCTCCCAAGCTCCAGCAGCAGAAGCCTCCGGTTGACAACACCCGCTTCAGCTTCTTCTCTTCCGCATGGGAGTCGACAATTCACGCCGCAGAGATGGCCGATCTCGTCCTCCCGGGAGAGGATATCCGAGGGCTGTTTGAACTTCCAGAGGACGAGGATGGCGGTGTCTGGTGGCTCAATGTCAACCATGCCACAAAGGCAGAAGTGTACGGCCTTTGCAAGGCGTTTGGCGTTCACCCTCTGACCATTGAAGATATTGTCACTCAGGAAGCCCGAGAGAAGATTGAGCTTTTCCCGTCGTACTATTTTGCGTGCTTCCGGTCGTTTAATGTTGTGGACGAACCTGATGGGAAAGAATACGAGCCTTTCAACATCTATGTCATTGTGTTCAGAGAGGGAACGCTCAGCTTCAGCTTTACGCCCAACTCTCATGCTTCAGAGGTGCGCAAGAGGATCACGGCCCTTAAGGACTATGTTTCTCTTAGCAGCGACTGGATCTGCTATGCATTGATGTAAGTTTTCACAATGCCTCCTTTTTTTTCCCCATTCAATATGTAGGTAGTCTAATAATGTGGCGGCAGTGACAACATTGTTGATAGTTTCGCCCCTGTTATCAACCAGATTGAGATTGAAGCCGACGCCATAGAAGACGAAGTGTTTGTCATGCGGTACGACGATTCAAACACGTTCCTGCGGTCTATTGGACGGGTGCGGAAGAATTGCATGGCCCTCCTGCGACTCTTGGGCGGCAAGGCTGACGTCCTCCGCGGATTCACCAAGCGCTGTAACGAGAACTACCAGGTAACGCCGCATATGGATATCGGCATGTACCTCGGTGACATTCAAGATCACGTTGTGACCATGGCGACCAACCTGGGCCACTTTGAAAAGATTCTGTCTCGCGCCCACAGCAATTACCTGGCTACCTTGTCCATCAACAGCATCTCCCAGGGTACCGACACGAACCGAGTGCTGAGCAAGATCACCATGCTTGGATCCATTCTCGTCCCGCTCAACTTGGTCAGCGGTGTGTTTGGAATGAACGTCAAGGTGCCATTTGGAGGGGGCGAAAGTCTCGGGCCTTTCTTTGGCGTCATCGGCTTCATGGCTGTTCTCTGCATTCTCATGATTACCGTGGCGAGACTAAAGCGCTGGATATAAAGGTTGTGAGTTGTATGTATCGGTCTGGTACATAAAAGGGGGGCTTAGTTTTGTGTTTTATGCTTGTTTTTGTCTTGTCTGTTTTGTCGTTTGTTGTTGCGCTTTCTTGTTTATTCATTGGACGTTGTTAGGGTAGAATTGGCATCATAGACTCGGGAAGCATTCTGAGGCGTGTGGTCATGATTATAGCCTTGCTTGTGATATAATAGTTTGAATTCATTATGCATATACCTACATTTATCATCTTCATCTACATCGATAGCTTGTGCTAAAACAGCAAAATCAAACCCAATATCTTTGTTCTTATAATCGAGAACCAAGAATCTATACAGGTCCAATATCTTCATCTTCATCTCCTTTCTCTCTCTCTCTATTGTCAAGCCATCCCAAAGTGGGGACAAATCCCTCTCCTCCCATTCGTCTACCCACACCTCCAACACTACACCACCATTGGCTCAAACTCAAGGCAAGGAAAAATTATTATCAGCCTCCATCCCATTCAATCGATTCTACATACAACCGGATTTACCGCCCTTCTTCCTTTACGACGAACACATACTCCGGCCACCTTCCTTTACAAGGGAAATCTGATTTCTATTCACGAATATACACGAGTCTTTGAGGGAAAAGCTTCTTGTTGCCCGCCATGAACGCCGCACAGACTGGAATCGAGAACCTCGATCTCGAAAAGCTCAACGATAAAGATAAGACGGAGCTGCGCCAGTTTCTTGCGAATGAGCAGCAGCGATCGCAGATTCAGGCCCGTACGTTTCCCTCTACCCTCCTCCTCCCCCCTCCCCTTTTCTCGAAATTACCAGAGAGCTGAGAATGGTTTACTGTTGCTGTTGCTAATGAGAGGACGTGCAGAGACGCACAACTTGACGCAGATTTGCTGGAAAAAGTGCGTGACAGGCAACATCAAGGGCGCGAAGCTGGAGAAGGGCGAGGAAGGGTGCTTGGCGAACTGCGTGGATCGGTTTTTGGATATTAATTTCTTGACGATGAAGCATTTGAATAACATGCGTTCATAATAGAAGCTTGAGGTTGGAATTGGGGAGGTGGGTTGTACGATTATGTATGATGCTATGTATTGTGCTATGAGGATATGGATATGGTTATGTGGAATGGGAATTAGACATTCTTCTTTCTATTTGATTTGATTGTCATAACGTGGAGAACCATTGAGAAAGGTTGTGAGTTTGAGGATGATGGGATTACTTCACTTGAGCTTAACACTATTCAACTACGCGGTGGGAAGAATTGAAACATAGATCAAGTATGGAAGAGTATCACGGCAAACATTGGAAATTGTCATCACTTCCCGTCTTCATTTATTCTCTCTTCTTGGTTTTCCCCGAAATTCGGTACGTGGATGGACCGGCTTGTCTTTGCATAGTATCATAATTTCGATCCGATAAGTGACAAAGCTTCAACTCCCATAGTTTCCGATGCCCATGCTTTTTTGTGTTGTGTGCACGCGTTCAAGACCAGACCAATTCCGTTTCCGAGAAAAAAAGAAAGACTAAAGAAAAAACGACCTCTGCTCAACAAAGTATCCAGCTTAAACCAGGGACAGCTTGTTGGCGGCAATGTCGAGGGCATCGACATCGGGGGTCAGGCGGGCGTAGGCCTTCTTGGAGCCGTCAGGGCTATGAATTGAATTAGTATAATTCCCCTTTCATCATAACGCAGAACCTTAACAAAACATACCGGATCAGGGTGTTGATCTTGACGGTGTCAATGTCGTAGAGCTTCTTGAGGGCCAGCTTGATCTGGGCCTTGTTGGCCTTGACATCGACGATGAAGACCAGGGTGTTGTTCTCCTCCATCTTCTTCATGGCGCTCTCAGTGTTGAGAGGGTGGATGATGATCTTGTGCTCATCGAGACGGGGGACGTGGTTGATGGCCTTGCGGGGGTAGCGAGGAGCGCGGGACAGGACCAAAGTCTTGGGGCGGTGGAAAGAGGTGGTCAGGCGGACCTTGCGGTTCTTGGAGGAGTGAGTCTGTAAATCAAAAGCATGTATTGTTAGCGAAAACTGCTCTTAAACGATTTCCTTGGTTCTGCGATTTATATCAAAAAGAGAATTAACTTACACCCTTGAGGGCGGCCTTGGCAGCGGCGTTGGCCTGCTTGGAGCCCTTGGCGGCAGCTACATGAACATGACGCATCAGCAATCGCTCTTATTCAGAACTCGCAAAATCTGCTGCTGCATGATGCTTGCGCGGAGATTGGGGAGAGCATTTTGTGTTGTGTGTATATCGTCGCTTCGCAAAAACGGTTTGATGGCTTTCGGCTCCGTCGACGACAACAAGACTCTCTTTCAAGTCGTACCTTTCTTGTTAGCGGGGGCCATTGTATCGGCTTGGTGTCGAATTTGCACGGAGAGGGATTGTGCTGTTGAGGAGTTGTCGACTTATCGGAATAGTGAAAGCAAAAAAAAAAAGAGAAAGGAAAAGAAGTCTCTCCAGCTACGTGAGGTAGATTAATCCGCCAGTGTGGGCGAAATTGAAAAAAAATTAGGGCTCCAGCAAGCGTGCGCTGTGATTGGCCTGTTCAGCGCAAAAATCATGTGACTTTCATCCACGAGCATCATTGATAGGTTTTCCCAAATGTGCTAACCGCATTCGGATGAGTATTTATAAGTAAAAAAGTGTGTTCAATATGGCCATTCTCATCATTTCGGCCAGATGGTCATTTTGTCTGCACGCCGAGGCGTCGAGACTCTGAACGCAGCACCTCGAACGCAGAAACTATCGGTCCGAGGCCTTATTACACGATGCAACTTTAACGGTGAAAGGCTAGCTATGTCACAGCCAGGATCACATGTGTCATTTCGTTCTTTTGTCAGCAGCTGTCCATGATATTGGAATTGGTGCGAGTGTCACCGCGAAGCTCATTCTGCTCATCAACAGCTCATCCTCATAATCAGGACACCTTCCCTGCCTGACAGATATACTGGGAGCATCCTCCCCAACAACGCCAGGAATCATGGTCGTCAAGAAGAAAAAGACGTTGACCCGTCTCGCCCAAGGCCGGCCACCGCTTGCTACACCATCGCGTTCTATGACTCGCAAGGCAAGCAGGACACTGATCAACAAGCACCATCAGCTGGAAAAGACTAGAACAAGGGCCATCAGAGTTGGAGATAAGGAAACAGAAGCCAAGGTCACAGCTGAGCTCGAGAGCCTGGGAGGGTTGGATCACTATCAAAAGGCCAGCCTACAGGGACAAAGCATCGACAGAGGGGGAGATACATCAAAGGTTCTCATGGACTGGCTCCCGCTGGATGAGCTCAAGAAGCAAACTCAACCTCTGCAGATGCTCGAAGTCGGGGCGTTGAGCACCCGGAACGCTTGTTCAACTAGCAAAATCTTCAACGTTGAGCACATTGACTTGAACAGCCAGGAACCAGGCATTCAGCAGCAGGACTTTATGGAGAGGCCGTTGCCTGAAAATGGCAAGGGCCCATTCGATATCATCTCGCTGAGCTTGGTTCTCAATTTCGTGCCCGATGCTCTCGGCCGTGGCGCCATGCTTCTACGAACTCTGTCGTTTCTCCGGGCCGATACCGACACCACGATTACTACCGAACCTCTCTTTCCCTGTCTCTTCGTCGTCCTACCGAGGAGCTGTGTCGACAATTCGCGGTATTTTACGGATGACAAGTTTGACGAGCTGATGGCTGCGCTTTGTTACACGAGAGTGAGGAGCAAGAAGACTCAGAAACTGGCCTACAGCTTATGGAGAAGAGTCGCGGGAGTGGTAAAAGAAGGCCTGACGTTCCCAAAGCAAGAAGTCAACCCAGGAAAGACCAGAAACAACTTCGTCATGACTCTCAAAGGACCAAAGACCTGATTGGTCTATCTTCTGACGGACAGGAAGCTTCGGATCACGACACAGCTCCCAACTCGGTATGCGACATCTTGGACGAACAGCTTCATGCACTAGGGCCCAACAAAATCGGGTGCGGAGCGTCATGATACTTTCGGCAAAGAACTACTCTCTTTGGCTGTCTTTTTTGGAGAAGAAGCAAGCCACACACTGACCGCCTAGGAAGTTCCTCCCTACATACCTCTCCCCCTCCCACACACCCCCAAGCAGGTCGAAACCTCCAACCGAGCGTCGAGATGGCGGTCAACTAGTCCCCCGCATGGTTGATCTCACAAGCGACCCAGTCAAATAGCAATGCTTCCTTTTTAGCTGGCCAAAATTTGTCGACATATCAGCACATACTTGCACGAAAGCCGCCGTCATCTAAATATGATGTTGAACACCTGACTACCGGATTCTTTCCCCGCCATCAACTGACTCGTGGGGGGTATTTACAAGCACGGCGAGGGAAACTTGCTTGAGTGTTGAAAGTCGAGCTACCAATCCCCAACGGGCTTTCTAGCTTTCAGGCCGACTTTTTGGATGCAATGGCAGCTGCGGCCTGTGCAACAGAGACTGGAGTGAACTCGGAAATGGCAAACTCAGTCAACGGGTGATGGGACGGCAGTGGTGCATTGCCCGGTCTGACGGCCGGGACACTGTGCATGCCCGACTGGCGAGCAGCGTCCACCTCGTTGAGGTTGTCGCTCAGGAAGATCCAACGTGTGGGGCTGATGTCCGGATAGTGAGACAGGATAGTGGTGTAGCTAGCCACGTCGGTCTTGGGCCCCGCATTGACGGTGTCGAACCAGTCAGAAATAAGGACGCTCATGTCGGGGGGTTGGGCGGTCGTGTGAGCAAAGAATAACTTCTGGGCCGGGACCGATCCGGACGAGTATATCATGATTTTCTGGCCGGCCGCATGGGCATTGGTGATGAAAGGCGGCACGTCAGGGAACAGTGGAGCCTTGAGGACTCCGGACTCGTACCCCTTCTTCCAGAGGTACCCTTGGAGCGCCTTTAGGTACGAAGCTTTGACATCTCGGGCGACGAGGTCCCGAACGTGGGCCTCAAAGGCACTGCGGTCGTTGCGGTACTCCTCGGGGAAAGCGTTGCGGTACTCGGCAAAGCTCGACTCGTCCCACTGCTCAGTCAAGAACGTGGGCAGGACATCGAGGGCATAGGGAAACTGAAGTGAGGAGAGACACGGCGCAGGGCCCATTCAAAGTCAGCCACGGCGTTTGGGACGGGACGGGACAGAGACGAGTGGACGAGTACAGCAATGAAGAGCAGCACTATGCGCGCATAAGGTGGTTGAGCAGGAAGCTAGGTGTCGTGTTGGGGAAAGGCAAGGGTGGTCTAGTCTTGCACATCGCCACTCGATTGGCTGCCGGACAGGGATGGCCGGCGGCGATTGACGGGACAGCGAATCCAGACCGTCGCCGGGGACGAATGAGAGCCAGCCAAGGGAGAACTCACCAAGACATCCTTGACAAAGGAGATGGGACAGACGGTGCCCTCTGCATGAGTGAAGGTTGCGCGATAAGCAATCAGCAGGCGAAGAGGACATGAGAGGCATGAGAGGAAGATGCGAGCAAGAAGCAAAGGGCAACCCGTGATGCGAATTCGCGCAGCTCGTCGCTGGCCAAGTTGATCAGCCCGGGGTAAGTGGGGGGAGGGGGCGCCGTACCAATGTCTAGCAGGAGGACTTGGAACTCGCCAAAATCTGTCTCAGCAGCCATCTCTTTTTTCTCTGTCTTTTTCTGTCTTGTCTATCTTTAGCTGAGAAACTACTTGACAAGGGACACTGAGAGATGCAGGCGGTGAGGGGACAGACAGCCTGCGGAATATTCTAGTGCAGTCTTTTTTACGTACTCGTACCAAGAAAAAGAAAGCGGGAGTCGGCAAGGCTGGGGTTGCAGTGTTTAGTAAGAGCGTAGTCGTAATAAACTGTAGCTGAGAGAGGAAAAAAAACAGGTCCAGGGGCTCCAGCGGGAAAGGGAAATTTTTCCTATGACGGGAAGATGGAGCCCTCTCTAATTTTTTCTCACACTTCTTTACCTTTTCAATCGGGCGAGCAATCGTCATTGCTTGGGTACTTTTTCCTCCTACTTGCCTCTTTGGTGCCAAGCGGGCTTTTTTTCTGCTTGCTACCCTAGAGCCCGACGCACATTGACGGGGGCCACACCCTTTCGTAGTACGATACAGCACTCTACAGTAGTCTAGGCTAGTTCCTGGCTTGAATTAATTAGGGGGTCTGTCTTCTGGGCTGCTTGCTGCTGTGTGTGTAGTGGTTGTTGGACTGAGACAAAGAAGCACGAGTAGTATCATTCGGGGTAGCCTGCATGCATGAGGATTGCATTAGAGGCGCATTGAGGTGCGTCAGCGTGCAGCAACCTTTTGACGACTTTAGCCTCTTGGAAGGCGGTCAGGGGAGGTTTTTTTCTCTCCTTCTTCTTCTCTCTCTTTTGCTCTGCTTCTTTGGTTTTCTGTCGCTTTGCCAGGGCGACGTTTTGCGGCCCTAGTCTAGTCTCTTCTCGATTTACGTACACGAGGGAAATGCAAAAAAGCAGGATTTTCATGCAAGTGCTTGTTGTGGCCAGTAGGGGGTAGGAATGTCGCGCTGCTGTAGAACTGGACCTTGATGGATCAAAAACACTTGCTTATGTTTGCTTGCTTTTTTGCAAAGGATGACACCACTCTGCGCATTCGTTTAGCGAAAAAGCTCGCCATTCAGATCAGCGACAAGACACATCCAGGGGGGAAGAACCACACCCATCGATTGATTGATTGATTGATGCTTGATGGTGCTAGCGGGCATGCTAGTGGTTACAGCGCCGTGCCGCATTGTTTATCCGCCGACAGCGGCAACTAGAGTGAGTTTGAGCCCACTGTACTGTGAGTAACAAGCTGGATGGACACCTTCTTGCGTGCTCCATCGTGATTGTAAGTTCGTGCTATCTATCTATCTATGGAGAAACATATCAATACTGGGGCCCCTATGACGGCAATTGAGTGATTGCCACTGTTCACTGGGTCGGCTGTGGAATGAGAGCGGCCGTGATGGAAAGTTCCATTTGACTCTCGACTCACCAATTTTAGGACAGGACACGTTGACAGAAGAGACTGGATGCTTGCGTGTTGCGTATTGCGGTGGGTAATATACTGGGTAAGGGGGTCTGGGCATTGAATTGGGATTGAAATTATCAGGTACTTGCAACTCCGGTGATACCTGGACGGACGGCGATTTGCTTCCGGCATCAAAGTGCAGACCCCATAATCATAATCCGTCTCCGTATCCGTACTTGCAGCTGCATCCATGCTGTCACTTTCTCCAGCAACAGGTAGGTAGCTGTACATACGACAATACAAACTCGCACATACGGATCAACAGTTGCGAGTTATTGATTTGCGCTCAAAAACGAAAATCAATCAAAAGGGGGCCAATTCCTGGATGCGTCCAAGGCAACCAATTGAAGCGCCGTTTTTGTTTACTTTAGCCGGCGAAGATGCCTGCCCAACGCCCACGCCCAGTCAATGCATGGACGGGCCTTATTTTGGCTATTTGTTGGCGTCTTTCTTGTTCCCCCAGAAACCCGAGGCAGCGCTGCGAAACGGGCATTCCAATACAGGTTTCGCTCGTCATTTCTTCGTTGTTCTGTTTTCACGTAATGGTCCGATAATTGCACAGCCGTGCCATAAATGGAAAATTCTATAACCAAGGGTTCACTCGCCCTTGAAGAATGGCAAAAACAGCATCATGTCTGAGTCTCCCTCCCTTACAGCATCTGCTGCAAAAAAGTGGCTTGATTGCTCTCTCTCCCTGGACATGGCGCTCCGAATGTGAAACACTGCCGGTGGCAATGGCTGGGGAGTACATGAACTCGTTTGTTTCGAGTTTCTACTGTCCAACAGTGCACCAGATCTGCCGCCGTGGTTGGACGCAAGTCGAGACAAGCCGGACAAAGGGTTGCACAAGGCACGAAACGAACCTGTACTGTGTACAGTATACAGTATCAAACCCCCGAGTTTCTCTGCGATACGATACAGTATGGGAAGGAAACAAAATCATGTCTCGGTCCAATCAGGTCCAGCATTGGGACATACCTGTGCACATGAAACGCAGAAACCCGGTCCGGCTCCAATGTTGCTTCGACAATCTGCGCAGGATCCGGCAGGTACTTGGGCCAAGGGTATTCTGTTTCTCGTCTCCCCTCTTGGCTGCAGCCGAGATGCATCGCGGACGGGGGTGCGAAGGTACCAGTGCTCGAGGTACTGACCGTCCAAGTCCGCGGGTTTGGCACTGCGCAGAGACGCCAATCTCGTCTATCACGACATATATAGCAGAAAGTCTAATTACCTGTACGAGTACCTTGACGGGCAACCGCACGCAGAGCGATATGTACTCGTACTGTATGGCGACCCAATGTACTCCGTATGGAGCGCAGCTGCGTCAGCTATCATATACATAGTGTGAATAGATAGATAGAGAATAAGAAGGGGGTGGAGGGGAGGGCCGTTGTAAATGAAGATGGAGGCTATGCAATGCCCATCTTTTCTGCCACCGGTCGAGGCACAGTGTTGTAGAGGTGTGTACAGTAAACGGCGTGCGATCGACGGATTGGCCAGATAATCTCAAGCTTCTGCTACCACTTCGTATCTTACCTTTTGTCTAGCATCTGCGATCATCGCTACTACATTTGGGAACACGGGATGCGAGATAGGTAGGTAGCTCAACTTTGGGTGCTGGCTAGCAAGTCTAGCGTGAGAGCAAGCAAACAATAGTCGTATCAGTAACCAAGAGCTGCAGCCCCGTTTGGATTGATTGATGTCGTGTGCCCTTCAACCCTGTATGACTATGACCCTGTATCTCAGCGCTTGCTGCGGGCAAAATAAACGCGGGGACGAAAGCAGAAGAGACGATATATGCATCTCAATTGGTGCCACGCAGCACTGCTGTCATGTTCTTCTTCTTTTTGCCTGTCTGTTTCGACTTGTCGAGCCGCGACGTGGACGGATGGCGATCCGCGGCCGAGATATAACTAAGCGATCCTGCAGAGAGAGAGAGAGCATGACATGTACTCCGACATGTACACGTACAAGTGCATATGCGTGTGCGTGTACATACGAATACTCGCACATACAACCCCCCTGGCGATGCTGGCCCGAGACTGGCGATTGGCAGCGGCACGCATCGCATCTTTGGGTCGCTTGGCTGAGGGTGTGCTCCGGATTGCGGACCCCAAGGATGAGTAACTCGCATTGATGCCCGTCCGTGCGGTGAAGACAGACGCTACTGGCACCACCTGTATGAGTGCTGTAAGGTGAGCGAATCGATAGGGATACTAAGGTGGTGACGATGCTGTCCAGTCCATACTAAAATTGTTAAGCTGCACAGTGGCCCAAAGCAGCAGCGGCACGGCCCAGTCACGCAGACCCTCGTCATTTCGTCGTCTGTGGGGACCGCCACCTGGCGTGACTGCGTTGCTGGACGCAAATGGAACATGAACCTCTACATTGGCCATTAGCCCCAGGGGGGGCGTCAAGTTTGTCAGCGCCGGTCGATATTGGCATTTCTATTGGCACTGCTGCTAGCGTGGCACGTCACCATTCGGCCAAAACGCTAACAGTTGCGACTTGCCTGCTGGGAGGTGACTAAAACAACTCAATCCGCTTTCTCATTCCAAGCGGCTGTTCGTCATCAACAAGCAGCATTACATACTCGTAATAGTACTATACGAATTATTGATGTTTACGTTTACAAAGGACCGCTATGCGACTCGTGCAGCGATTCCGGCGCATGTTGTAAGAAACCCAAGCCATTGCGTGGTCCCATTCAGCGCACACCGATACGGGCGAACATCGTGAAGGCATGCAGGCCGTGAAGATTGTACCGAATCGTCAGTCTATGCGTGGCCTGATATAAGACCAATCTGTACTTGACCTGCAGAAAGTACTTGCTGTACATGCGAGCATCCTGCAGCGCAAAACTGCTGCCACGGAGTACTCCGCGACTCCCCAACCCGATTAGGCCCTATCGGGTACCTACTACGAGTACCAAGCAGCAGCTGTTGCGCTTGTACTATCTGGACACACACTTGGTACCTCGCCATCTCTCTTTTTGTGCCCAGCGCAGCAGTTCTAAACTGCATGGCCCGGGAACCTGCGGGATGCGTGGTGCAATCCAAAGTGCAAAAGCCCGCACGGTGCTCCGCAACTGACTACGCGTGACTCTCTCAGCAGAGCCCAACAAAGCTGTCGAGGCCGCAGCCGGAAGAAAAAGAGTCAATGATTGAGCTCGTGAGCGCGCACGGTGCACGGCGGCTTGTACTCAGTATGCGTCACGGAGTACTTGCATGGGCCCCAAACACCGTGTACAAAGCCCAGAGCTCGTACTGATACCCAACATTAACCTCAATGCTGCAACGTGGTCCTGAGCACTCCAGTCGAGTACTGTAGGTACTTGTACGAGTCCTGCCTAAAAACGAGGTGTGTGCCAGGACCCTGCGCCGACCGCCGAGTACCGAGTACCCCGTACTCGTGTCCAGGCTGCACCCGCACCGCCGCATGCACGCCGCCGCCGGCCAGGTACCCAGTACTCGCACTACTCGGCCTAGTTGATCCAGTCCAGGCCAATCCTCCTACCAAGTCCAACCAAGCGCTGTGCCTACTGTAGACTCTAGGCGGCGTGCTAACTGTACCGATACCGTTGTTGACCTGTAAGTAGCGCCCTGTAGCGCTCGTTCAATGGGACGCTGGTAGCGGGCTAGTGCGCTGCCCCACCCCCCCAGCGCTGCTGCTGGCAGGTTCTCGTGGCTCTTGTGCACACCCCCGTGCTTCCACTCTCTTCCACCGGCCATTTACTCATCCCCAGTCCAGTCTCCAGTCTTCCCTTTTCATCCTCTCTCTCACCCTTCCTACTCCTACATTACTTCTTCATTCCCTCCCCCATCACATCTTCTCCTTCCCCCCTGGCACTGCTGTCCTCCATCACCAAAGGCCTTCTTTCTCCTCGAGCTTGCGTCTCTCTCAACTCCTATTCGTCGTCCTCGAAACTCTGCCATTGCGCCCATTCGCATTGACTCCAAACTCTCAATTCGCCACCCCGAGACGATCCGCTCGCAAGTCCGTCAACTATCCCGACCGATCCCCTGATACAGTCGACGAGAGAAAGAAGGGTCCCTTTGCCTTGCAAGATCCCCCTACAGCGGTCCATCAGCGCCTTTGTCTACTTGACATTCTCGACGCCGCAACAAGCTTCCCGTCTGTCAGCGTGTTACTGTCCTGTCTGTCACTGCTTCGCCGCAAACTATATCGTCGCCAATTTCTACTCTATTGCCTCGGCACTCAGTCTCCCGCCGTTCTCGTCATACCAACCCCGGTCTCGGCCCGCACTCGACATCTTCAGTCAACCTTCATCGAGTCACACGGCGGATAAGGCATAAGCCTCTTTTCCCAACAGCGGCTTTTTCACCCAAAAGTTTTCCATCGGCTCAACTGCGCTCGCGACTCCAGGACAATCTTCGTCGCCTTGATTGAGTCACCCCCCTTTCAGCGAGAGCTACGCTCCGCTTCCGGCCGCCAGTTTGGTTGGTCCGCCACGTTGCTTCACTCTCCTTGACTTGTCACTCCTCTCAACACCATACTCAACTCGCCTACCTCTCTCGACTCGACGGATCCGACCCTCGCCGTCTTCTCATTTCCGATACAAGCAACCAATAATCATCACCAGTCGTTCATTTACGCATAACCTCCATAACGCGACCTCGATGCTATCATAACGAATCTCCATCTCTTCTAAACTTTCTTCTCTATACGCAAGCCGGCTTTCGGCATCTTGGCCACGGTTCTTCATCACTTCGCATCTCCTTTGTCTCTTCTTTTTTCATTACCTCTTTTTTGAAACCTCTCAACAAATGCGCACCTGATAAAACTACTACTACTACACTCCGCCAAAACATTTCCACACCAACCAACCAACAAATATCATACGTGGCTACACCTGTCGTCTTACCTCTTTTCTTTGTCTAACGGCTTGTACATTCCGGTTATCTGTTTTTCGATTCTTCAACTGCTTTTCTTTTTTCGAGCAGTCTTTTTTTCGTCTCTTCTCCTTACTTCGCCTCATTGCAACCTTGCGTATAGAAACGTCGAACGCTTCTTTTACACAAAGGCTGCCCTTTGATTCACGATAAAAGAGAAAGGCATATATCGGTTTTTACATATCTTGTCACCAAACAAAACGCCTGTATAAATAAGTTTTGCTTGTCTTGTTTTTCGTCTCTTTTTATCTCGACTTCCCCCTTTTTATCTTATATTTTATTTTATTTTTCCCGTCTCAACTTTTTCACCATGGAATGCTTGAGGAACAAGTTCACTGGTGGCCTCCTCCTTGATGGAGGTCGCTACCAGACCATCTCACCACTCAACCACGGCTCTTTTGGCATGGTCTTCATGGCTCAGGATCTCGTGGCCAACCAGGTTGTCGCCATCAAGTGCCTGACCAAGAAGTCAGCCCCTTGCGACATCGGTCTCGAATTCGCCGTTGACGACCAATCTGAGGAGTATGCTTTGCATAACGGCCTCGGATCGCACCCCAACATCGTCAACCTGCTCGACACGTTTGAGACTGATGCGCACGTCTTCTTGGTCATGGAGTTTTGCTCTCAGGGCGACCTCTATGAGGCCATCCGCAACGGTCATGGACCCCTCGAGACCGAGCATGTTCGTCAGTTTATGCTCGAGTTGGTCGATGCTGTCGCGTTTATCCACTCTAAGGGAGTCTACCACCGCGACATCAAGCCTGAGAACATCTTCCTCACTCAAGATGGCGCCATGAAGCTTGGTGACTTTGGCCTTGCGACTACCGACAAGTGGTCTTATGAGACCACCGTTGGCAGTGACAGGTACATGGCCCCTGAGCAGTTCGACTCCGCCGGTGCTGGATACTCGCCCGCCGAGGCCGACATCTGGGCCATTGGCATCTGCCTCCTCAACATTCTCTTCTCTCGCAACCCCTTTACCACCCCCACCGAGTCTGACCCTCTGTTCCTTGACTTCTCTCGTGACAAGCAGAGCCTCTTTGATGTCTTCCCTAGCATGTCCCAGGACACCTACGAGGTCATCGTGCAGTGCATGAACATGGATCCCAGGAAGCGTTCCCTTGAGGGTGCGCGGGATGCCCTCCTTCGCGTTGTGAGCTTTACGACGGAGGACGAGAGCCTTGACGACTTTTGCGGTGCTGAGAACCCTACTATTGCATCCGCCCATCGTGAGCCTCTTCGTACTCCGTCGATTCAGACCCCACACGTTGATGGAGGCGCTTTCCCGTGGACCAAGGCGCTTAATGAGACCCCTGCTCATCGTCGCCAGCTCAGCGCTATTCCTGACGATGAGAGCTACAGCGAAGACCTCTTCTCCAAGTCGGGTGAGACAAACGACTGGTGCTCCGCCTATGTGCAGACCCCGTCGTCTTCCATCCTGGACACGCGCATCATTGAGTCTCGCATGAGGGCCTTCAACATTACTCGCCCTCCTCCCCTGCCCAAGGCCAAGGTTTCTCCAGCTGCTGGATCTCTGCCCATTGCTATGGGCAAGCCGTTCCCTTCTATGGCCACCGTCTTTGGCATGCAGAAGGACACGGTTTCCAAGAGCTGGAGCGACATGTGGGATGAGGACGAGGAAGAGGAGCAGCAGGCGCAGCAGCGAGTCAACGCTCTCCAGGAGCTCAACTCGCGCACCTGGAGCCACGAGAGCACCAACGAACATTCGGTGCCAAAGTCTGAGCCCGTTCCCGCGGCTCACGACATCAAGGGGGATGTGGACGATGATTTGGTTGCAGATGGTTTCTTTTTTCACGAGGCCGCGCCGCCCACCAAGCACCAGGCCTTTACCATCACGCCGCGCTACTCGCCTCCGTCTAAGCGCGGCAACATTGACAAGTGGGCGGCGCTTGGTGAGCGTCGTAGGGGCCAGAATATCAGCATGGAGCCGGAGAAAAGCCCCGGTTGGAAGCAGCGTCGTCATTTCGGGTTTGGATACAGCAACAACAACAATAACAATCACAAATATTATGAAGCGGGCGTTTGGGATCATTTTTCTACTTCTCACAATAACAATACTTTACACAACAATTATGGAAAGGGCTGGAGCAAGGATCGCCTCAAGGAAAATTCTTGGACTAAGGCCAAAGATTGGAACTGGCGCAAGGATAGGCGCACCGATCTGGGAGATGTTGAGTGGGTTGGTGGTTGGTAAGGGGGCCTCCCCTTTTCTTGTTTGGGGCTTTCTCAACCACCAATCGTGGTAATCGCCGCCATCGTTTTATTGCTGGCATGGAAGAAGACAAAAATTTGTGAGCAGTTATTCTTAGAGCGCTTGGACCAGGATCATGGAGAACACACACAAAAAAGCAAAATGGTTTGCCGTCTCTGCATCGAGCCCCCTATACTTGGGGGATCTGCATTGTAGACGGCGATTTATTTCGGTTTGGATCTTCATGGTTGGTTTACTTTTTGGTTAGAGTACTTTGAGGGGCACTGCTTGCTTTTGCTTTTGTGCCGGGGAGGGACGATATAGGCTTTGACTCGCTTTCTGCGTATCACTTATTTAACATAATAAAACATACCAGAGGTTACCCACTCACTTATAAGTTTTCATGTGCACTGTGATGTATTTGTTTGTAGTCCTGATAGAGATGGGAGCATTCCAGCTTACGTCAGGTGTGGCATGATGTTAATGATTCGTTTATGAATTACATCAGACTTGAGGCTCGTTGTAGGTAGGCTTGAGCTGATGATTTGATCGTGACTTAGATGACATGTATATACAAAGCCTTGAAGGCTCCAAGGAGTTTTTGCTTTGCGGATTTACGCCAATGAACTCAATTGCACCAGATGAGAAACGTCGTCTACTTGAAGATGTTTCAAGGTGGAAAGCTTATGCCAAATAAAAAGCTTATGCTTTATAGTGATCAAAAAAAAAAAAAAAAAAAAAAAAAAAAAAAAAAAACACGCTTGAAACATTTCGAACAACCTAGATGAGCAATTCCTTTTGAGAAGATAAAAGAAAAAGGAATTGTATCGTAAATGCCCAGAAAATGCTAGATGCCATAAACCCATGTAAAAAAAACAACATATACCACGCCATGGATGGATATATATATAAAACAAACGCAAAACAATTCTGGTTCAAGCGCCAATAAGCTCCTTTGGCAAAAACGTAAACACTGTGCCAATGAGGCCAAACACACCAAACACCACCAACAAGCAGTACAGCACAAGACTTTCCCTCGCCTTTACGTCCTTTGCGTAAAGCTTGAGGTAAAACGAGATGGGCAAGATGATAGAGATGAGCGAGCACAGCGCCGCACCAAGGAATGCGCAGACGGAATCAAACGCCGGAAAGAGGATGGATATGCCGAGCAAGATGAGGACGACTACAACACGCACGAGGGTCCTTTGACAAGACCTAATGAAGGCAGGTTTCCAATCTTCGGTACCGTTGGAGGTGTGATGATGATGATGAAGGTGGTGGTGGTGAAGCCCGCAGAGGACGTCGGCGGTGGTGATGAGGGGGCGAGCGTTGAGCGGGAGTTTAGTCAGGGGAATGATGGTGACGCAGATGCACATGAAGATGGTGAGGCCTTTGGGGAAGCTGGAGCTCCTGATGATGTTGTTGGTGATGGCCTCACCGATGCCGTCGCCGAACATGAGCATGCCGACGATGGCGAGACAGGTGTCTAGAACGTACTGTAGTTGTGGGAGCATGTGTCAGTTTGTGTTCAAAGTGATGTAGAGAGAAGTTTGAGGGGATACACGTACGGAAAACGAAAATGTGACGGCAACGCCTTTGCCCCATTTGTGAGGGTGGCGCATATCTCGATAAATCTGTTAATTTTGCAATGTTAGGAAAACATGATTTGACGATTGTACAAACACAAATGGGATCTTCTTACCGAAGGAAATACGGAGTGAGCTCCCCATGGGCTGAGCATGAGGCCATATGCCAGAGGCAGTGCCAACCAGTTCGTAGGGAAGAGGTGTGTAGCAGCAGGTTCCCACAAGGAGCCAGGGGCATCCGGCTTGATGAGGCCATCAGCAATGACAACGCACACGACTGGGTGAGAAATTATGAGTCAGTATTGATCGAACACTGCAGATATAAGAAGATAGAGGTGGGCTCACTGCAAAAGGTAGAAAAGATGCCAATGATGCTAGTATAGCTCAGCCAGCGTAGAGGCAGAGCGTTGAGAATAAGAGTTATGGCGGCGCAGATGCACTTCCACACTTCTACACTTGCCAGGCCGGGAAGCAGCAGGGCAAGCGAGTCGGAGAACAAGATGATGAGAGCAACACAAGCCGCAATGAGCTCAATGGTAAACAAGGCTGATACAATGATACGAGCTCTGGTACCAAACGAAACATATGCCAAGTCAGAGTAGGTAATGAGGCTGGCATCGTAATCCATGCACTTGGCCAGCAAATTGGCCGTGTGCCCTGTGACAGCCGCAGTCACTGTGAGAATGACAAGGCCGAGGACCCAGCCGCTCATCTTAAAGGCCAGCGGTAAACTGAGGAGTCCAACGCCAATGATGGCATTGATGGAATTAAAGATGGATTGAGGTAAGGTGCTCTGGCCATCGATAGTCAGAACAACCTTGTTTCCTTGCTTCACCTCCTTGACCAAGATGGGCTGCTCCTCGCCATAGGCAGCATCTTCTTCTTGGGCCGCTTCCTCCTCCGTCTGGCCTGGCGCTATTCGAATAACGGACGGTCGATGTCGAATAAGCGACGGGCCACCAATTGTACCATAACTGCGATATGAGCCATAGCTACCAATGATGCTGGGCGTAGCCAAGTAAGGTGACGATCCAAATATGCTCGAATGGCTAGAAAAAGTCGCCGGCAGCGCACCGCTCGCCATTTCCACGTCGACATTCTGCTTGCCCTCGCGCTCCCTGCCATGCGAATCTACGATATTGTTGCTCGAGCCAGCACCAGCAAAGGGACTGCCCACCCGCGGCGACGCCTCCGAGCGCCGCCCAAACCCACCATCGTCGCGGTCATCGTGGCTTGTCGTGTACTCGATCTCCTCGCCGTCCATCTGCTGATCGGCCGCAAAGACAAAGCTCGGGCGCCGAGGAAGGACCTCTGGGAACGCGGCGGCGCGCTGCCAACTGCGGGCAAAGGACCTGAAGCTGTTGACGCCGCCAACATCTGCCATGGCGGCAAGACGGTCTGTGACGGAGGACCTGTGCAACAAGGGGACTTTTATTAGCATGTTTGCGCAAACATAATTGTCTTGTCTGTTCTGTTCCCGTTCTTTGTCAGCTTACCGTCTGCGCTCAATGTGTCGAGCAGCAGGATGCGCGCCACCATCGTCAGCGTCGTCATCGTCGAGCAGCGGCCGTTCCTCTGCGAAAGGGTTTGATGAAACGCTGCCTGAGGGCGATGCCAGGCCGTCGTACTCGTCCCATGTGGTGGGATTCCTCGAGGGCGGCGCCATTGGAGGGCTGAGAAGCCGCGGTGCTGGTTTGTCGTGTGTCCGCTGGTAGCCGCGTGGCGATGAGGTCAACTTTTTTTTCTCTCTGGTGGTTTGGGTGTCTATATCATGTATGAGGATGATGCGCAATCGAATGTCTTTGTATAGAAAAGAATAGAGAAATAACGGTGTTTCTATGAATGAACCGACTCGCGGAACAAGAAAGAAACGGTGTGGCAGGCAAAGAGTAAGGGAAGAATGGAAGAGAAAACTAGAGAAAACAAGAAGATATCCCCAACTGCGTGTGATCCCAGGCGGCAACGAGATAGTGAGGGGTGGCACCAACCCCCCCTTGGCCCTTGGCCCTTTCAGCGCAAACACCCCATTATCATACTCGTATCATGCGCTAAAAACAACAAGGGAAAAACACAACCATGTTAAAATACCTAGCTCCTAACAGCAGGTCAAACGGAGGCTATTCAGTCGCTATAATCAAGGGCAAATGCTCACCTGGTCAAAGCTGGAGAGGGAAACGAGAGAAGCTAGACTATGTAACTAGGCTGGAGTTGGGACCATGGCCTCATGCATGGGAGCTTATCTTGTTTTTTTTTTGCGCGCGATGGAGATGAGAGTGTGGGGGGGATGGTTTGCCATGGGAGTACTTGGGTTTGTATAGGCGGAGAGGTGATGGCCGAGGTAGCTGTCTGTCTGGGTTAAAGTGAGTACTTGCATAGGCACATTGATGGGATGCAGCTTGTGTGTTTTAGCACCTTGGCAGCAACCAACATCGTCATCCGACATTGACATTGATTGACCGGCAATTGATGAGGATTTCTAGGTATCTACTTTACTTCTTTATTCTCAAATCTTCTTCTCCTCTTCTTTTCTCCTTCCATTTCAATCTCGATAACACCCAATCCATCTCCATTACTTTTCACCTTTATCAATTAAAACCCCCTTCGTTGTAGTATCAATCAATCTCACATGATCCCCCCTCCACACACACTAAAACCAACCCATTACGGCACCTAATCCACCCGCCCCAACTCCCTTATCAGCCACTATCAGCCGCAAATCAACTCTTATCTCACCAAAAAAAGCATCTCCAAACCGCATCTTCAAAAACTCCACCATCACCAGAAACCCCCTACGCAATGAATTCTTCAACATCATCCCTCTCAGCAGCAACATCTTCCCTCTCCCCCATCCTCCCCATCCTCAACGCCTTCAACCACCGCCACCACAACCAACACCGCCTCGCACACTGGTGGCCCGTCTTCCGCATCTTTCGTCGAACCGTCCGCTCCCTCATCGACGACCTGACTTCTCGTCGGAGACAAGATGCCTCGTCTCCTCCTCCGCGCGCAGTCTGGCTCAACAAGCACTTTATCTCCAGAGCATACATGTAAACCACCTCAATTTCCCTTACCCAAAAAAAAAAAAAAAAAAAAAAAACAGTTTCAGTAATTGACTCGTGGGGGAA
This sequence comes from Trichoderma harzianum CBS 226.95, assembly GCF_003025095.1. Lineage (NCBI taxonomy): Eukaryota > Fungi > Ascomycota > Sordariomycetes > Hypocreales > Hypocreaceae > Trichoderma > Trichoderma harzianum. The sequence continues at coordinate 205,130 of NW_020209276.1, forward strand.
TAATAGAGCCTTCTCACAACTCGCCGCAGACAACCAACACGCTCCCCTCGGCCTACTCCTCCTCGCCATCCTCGCACGCATACATGCCGCCCTCACACAACTTCTCGATCAACCAATTATTCCTCCACCATCCTCAACTACTCGCGCCAACGACGTAAATCAGGATAAAGGCGTTGCTATAGCTCGCCAGAAACAACCCCCACCAACAGAGCGCCTAAAAACGCAAGCCGCTATCCAACCTCCCTCAGACGAACGACAAGGTGAAAAGCTCGATCGAGACTCGATAAAGTCATCCAAGTCAAAATCAAAGGAAATATCATCAAAAGAGAAAAAGAAGAAGAAGAAGGCAAAGGGAGACGCACTATCCAGTCTGTTCGGCTCCTTGGCGTAACCAAAGCAAGCAACATTGTCCTTTCAGCCAGTCATGTTCATATATAGATACCCCGGCTTTTGCCAGCATCAATGCGCATTTTCAATGTCCATAATAAAAAAAAAATTCACATTCATACTTTCCCATTGCATAAAAAGTTCGTTTTCATTACCAAAAATAAAAACTAAAGACAAAAAAAAACATCAAGAGAAACAAGGCCGACGAATTAATAAACCCTACTTGGCCTCCCTCATACCGTACATGTTCAATAAGGCTGTGCTTTCCCACCCTTGTGCGCCAGCCTTTGTAAGTTGATAATAACCACTCCCTCCCCCAATAATCTTGCCTCGTAACGCATATTCCAAGGTATAAAGAGCAGTTTGGGCGGGGGACGGTTTTTCTAAATCCTCCCCCAAGACCATCCATTCTTCTCCCCAATTTCCAAACCAAGTCGTGTTGCTTTTTGGCCTCGTGGCGAGGGCTCTATTCGCGTATTTCGTTCTTTTTTCACGTCTCAATATCGCGCTGGATATCGTGCTGGATATCGCGCTGGAATTGAGTCAAGCACGATCGGGTCGCTCTCAGTGCCCGGGTCTGGCTTCTAGTAAGGGCGGTAGGACCAGATGCGAGCCTTCATGTCGCCTGAGCCGGTTGCAAAGTAGCCTCCTTGCGGGCTCGGGGCAACGGAAATGACCGAATTCTTGTGTCCCTGAAGCATGAGCTGGGTCGTTCCCGTTCGGGGATCCCAAAACTGGACGCCGCGGTCCTTGGAGCCAGACAAGACCCAGTTGGCGTCGGGGGTCAGCGCAACAGACAGGACAAAGTCTCGGTGACCCTCAAACGTCTTGACGCACTTGCCGCCCTTAGTGCCAGCGCTGGGAGGGCCACGAGGGGAGCTGAGCTCCCACATCTTGATCGTCCGGTCCAGACTGCCGCTGACCAGGTCTTTGCCGTTGGGCGAAAAGGCCACTGAATAGACGGAGTCCTTGTGCCCATCGGGTCCTTCCAATCGCTCGACCAAGAAGCCAGTCATAATGTCCCAGACTCGAACACTCTTATCCAAGGAGCCGGCAGCAACGAATTGCGTATCGGGGGAAATGGCAACGGTGGTTACACCATCCTCAATCGTAAGAGTGAGGGTGTTAGTGCCCTGCTCAATATCCCACAGACGCACGGTTCTGTCGCCACTACCCGACGCAATAGTACGACCGTCGCGGGCAAAGTCGAGCGAGTAGATATCTTGCTCGTGGCCCGAGAAGTGGTTACGAATGGTTCGGGTAGCAATATCCCACACCTAAAGATGGAAATCAAAGTTAGTGTCTCAGAGCTGTGTGGGGAGATTGGAGTCTGCCAAGCTTTGGTTTGCTTACCCGAATCAACTTATCCTCGGCACCGGTGGCCAGGTATCGGCCATCGGGGCTGAAGCAGACGCTTCGAATGTAGAGATCGGCAGCCATGTCGGTGGCGCTGTGGTCCTCCAAGACGCAAACCTTTTCGCCAGTCTGGACATCGAAAATCTGGGCCGACTTGTTACATCCAGTGGCGACGTACTTGCCGTCGTGGCTGAAGCGGACGCAGCACACGACACTCTCGTGGGTCAGGGAGTGGACGAGGTCAACGTCCAGGACGCGCTGGACCTGCGGGTTGAAAATGGCATACCAGTCGTTGCCCGTCTTCTTATTGTGGGGAGCAACGGCATCGACCTCGAGATCGCCCAGAGCATTGCTAATGGGAGGGGGAGGGGCTCGAGGGTTCATGCGAGCGTGGTCGGGGGTCGGGTGGCTCACTTGCGGGGACTGAGCATTGCCGGGATACGGCACGGGGGTGTTGATCTGGGGGGTAGCAGGCCCGACGGCACCCGGAGGACGGGCCATGGCTCGCCGGCCCGGACCAGGCGAGGCCGTGCTTGGCGGAGGCTGAGGCATGGTGTTGGGGGGGTAGGCCTGGTACGGCGGCTGCTGCTGAGGCTGCTGCTGTTGTTGTTGCTGCTGCTGCTGCTGCTGTGCGCTAGGGTGAGGAGGGGCGACGGGCAGTCCTGGAGGACCTTGAGCCATCTGGTGATGGTGAGGGCCCATCTGCTGCTCCTGAGGAGGAGCCTGAGGCTGAGGCGGCGCAAGACCTCCGGGGTTGCTGCCGGCCATGATTCCACTAAAGAGGCCATTCCCGGGCGCTATCGAGGGAGGCTGCTGAGACGGGCCGGCGTGCTGAGGAGGTCCCTGGAGGCCGGACTGCGGAGCTCCCTTGCGAGCAACCTCGAGCTGATGTCGCAGCATGTTGATTTCTTCCTCATACCTGTAGGGGAAGGCAGATACGGTTAGCGCTGCATGAGAGACGTGTGCCCATGTAGAAGGTTTGCTTACTTTTGCTTGAGCGTCATGTGGGTTTGCTCCATGGCATAGACCTTTTCTCGCACCAGCTGCATTTCGCTGACCTGCGCCGAGACTAAATTCACCTTGTTAGCCCAGAATTCCATTGCTTGGCAACCTTGATCGTTTTCTTCTTTCTGTTTTTCTCCCTTCTTTTTCTCGCTCTCCATCTTTCTCTTCCTTTGTTTTTCATTTGTAGTTTCAAGGTTCCACCTTGTCACAGCGCACGGGAGGCGGCGGGGGAGGGAAGTTTATAGTTGCGAGGGAAGCGTACTCTGATGCTCAAAGTTTTCACTCTGACGCTGCTGGCTATCGAATTCGGCCCTGATTTGCTCCAGCAGCTCGTTGAGGCGAGCGTTGCCGGGGGGCACAGCGCCCATGCCGCGATGGGAATACATGGACATGATTGATCGAGGCGGGCTGAGTGACTGAAATAGGAGGCAGGGCGACGGCGCGCGGCGCGACAATCGATCGGATCGGAAGGTGATGCAGGAGGCAATGTCAAGCGGTTCCTGAGGCCAGCTGTCGCCTCGATCCGGAGATCAGCAGGCGGGATTGCCGGAGTGCCGAGTTTGTCAACGAGGCTCTATCGAAGCCCGCGAATCGAAACACCCTCCAAAAATATGATGATGTTCAAAAAAAATTCTAGCTTCGACCGGCCGAGGCTGAACGGCAGAGGCGATGATGAGACGGGCGGGCGGTGGGAAGGAAAAGCTCGTGGCCAGGGCTTGGGATCGCGCGTCCACGGAGCAACGGGACGTGATTCGAAGGCGTGGGAGGTTTGTCCAAGGAGAAGAAAGAGAAAAAGGTGAGAGGAGGAACTTTGGAGGTACAGCGTCGCGGCTGGGGGAATAAGGTAACTCGGTGGAGCACTTGAAGCGAGCAGGCTTCTCGTCTCGGGGCTCGTAGCCTGACCACAGGCAGCTGGGGGGGGCTTTTTCCAAGGGGGGCGCCTCGTTGTACATGCAGCCCAAGTCCAGACGACCGCGGCATGTACCTGGCGGTACTTGGGGCACGGGCCACTGCACGCGCGAATCCACGCATCCACGGGGAGGGGACTCTTGGGGGGCTCCAGCACCCACATGTACAGGCGACAGGGGCTGCATGTACTCCCGCTAGCCGGGCCCCAAAGTGTCTGGCACAGCCGGGCAGGGGCGTGGGAGGTGGGAGGTGGGAAGTAGGAAGCTCGGGCCATTTCTGCCCTTGGGATTGGGTTCTGGTGTCTTCTTTTTTCTCTTGGGGGCGTGCTTGTTCTTTTTAGGGGTGTGCAGTAGCGCGGGCTGGCATGGGATGGGGCATGGCATCAACGAGTTGTCGCGGTGCTACGAGAAGAGAACTCGTACCGGACGCTGGATGCTGGATGGGGACTAAATGAGCGGGTAGCACAGGTGGTTACCGTTGCCGTGCAGTCTACGGAGTACCTGGATGTAAATACTACTAGGCCATGTACTCATACACCTCTTCTTCACCTGGGGTCACACAACGGGCAGAAGAGCGCAAGTGAGTCTGTTACACGGCAATGGACCAGAGCAGACCAGAGCAGGATAGAGCAGACCAGAGCACGCCATGCACATGCACACACATGCACGGGGTGGCTCATAGTAGGTGGACTATATGCCACAACCTACCTACTACAGGTAGTAGTGCTATGTAGGTAAGGTGAGATAAACTCCATGACTTAACCTGCCATGTACCTTGAATAATGGGGGTTGAGAAACAAGATTGATGCTTTTCGGGGAGATGTTTTGAGTTTTGCTGTCTGTTCCGGTGAGGCGGCGCGCTCATTCAAGCCAAAACAGCAAAGAGGCGTATCTACCTACATATACTCGTAGCCCTCTCATCGACCATCGTCATCTGTATCTGCTGGTCATCACACATACAGCCAGTCCCCCCGTCCAGTATTCCGTCCTTCCGTAATCAAAGCTCCGCAACCCGCATGTACCTGTAAGCGCCTTTCAGCCCCCCTTCAAGCGCGCCCCCCCTCGGTCTCCTCTCTGCGTACCCTCATCCTGGCTTCCCAATCCGCCGCCCGTTCCCCAGCAGCAGGGCCGGTGCAGAGGCCCAGCCCGGCACGGTGGGGCACCAGCTTAGCCCTGATGGGCATCTGCACGGCGAGTGTTCACGTCGCGGCCTCTGCCTTCTCTCTGCTCTGCCTGGGACTGGCTTACTAAGGGGCAAAAACACTGTGCAACCCGTCCGTCGAATGCCCACATCGTGCTAACACCAACTGCTGCTGGTTCCGTCACAAAACCGCAGGGATGCAAGAAGTGGGCTGCAGCCTGTGGGGCCCGGCACCACCAACGGGGCCCACCCGGTCCCAGCGCTGACAAGGGGCTGTTGGAGCGGGTCTCAGTCTCGCAAAGCCCAACACCAGCCAACACCAGCCACACCCAGCCCAGCCAAGTCTGTTCCCCATGATATCCATCGCCCAAGTGCTTGTGCTCGTACTACCGTGCCTGGCTCTGCACTGCACCCACTTGCGGCTTAGGGCCCTGTCCTGTCCTTTCGTCCTCCTTTGTCGATTCAACTGCGCTGTGGGTGGTTTTTGTTTGTGAATATTTGTACGACACACACGCATGTACGCACGCACGCACGCACGCACGAAGCACATCGAGGCCTAACCCGGTATCCGAACATGGAGGCGCCATGTGCACTATCCGAACTCGAAATTCATTTATTCATTCCTTTCCCTTGAGTCTAAGTCACTTATTATTAGCATAAAGTGTCCGACCGTTTGTCGACTCTATCCTCAGAGGTGAGTCAAGGACGGTTGAATCAGACAGAGATAGGTTGACCCTTGCCCCTGAAAAAGAGAAGCTGGGCTAAGCCGAGCTGAACTCGGCATCAAACAAAGTGCCGCCAGAAACAGAGTTGCAATCTAGTCTCCTTGCCCTCCCTCTATTTTTTTCTCTTCACTTCTTTTTTATTTCTTTTTCCCCTCTCTCTTCCCCCATATCAGTCGTTTAGATTGGCCGTTTGCATGCAGACGTTGCCGCTTCCTCTTATTTGTCACCCGCGCGGCACATGTGTCTCGCAACCTCTCCCCCGGTCAGCCACATGAGGCTGAGGACCGCCGATGGAAAGATGTCTTGGCAGCCTCGTTTGCCTGCTTCTAGATCTTGTGTGTGTGTCTGGCCGGATACGTACTCCGTAATTCCAACCCAGCAACTGCTAACATCCATCCTCTTTTTCCATCCCCCGCTTTTCCTTTTTCCATTGCCATCCCCATTTGCCTCTTCCCGCCCCCTTGCTACCTTACCTTAGTAGGCACTCAAATACCACCCATGCTTTCGTGTACCGTATTTCCTATCTGTGAGATGATGCTTGATTTTCTCCGTGGCAGCCACACCCAACATGTGCGTGTCTTAATCTAGTCCCCTGGGCGGGATTGGCCATCTGCGGCTTACTGGAGGTGGTGCCCAGCGATCCTACCATGTAACAGGTGTCAGGTTGTATGCACGCATGTCTTGGAAAGCTCTTTTCACGGGCCGCCATCGGGCTCATGGCACATACGATACACATACCTACCTGTACCCAGTACGGAGTGAGGTAGTGCTTTTTCGATCATGGCTTGTGCTTTGGGAGTGCTTGTCCAGGGTATAATTAGAGGCGGGATGAAGTCTGCTTTGGGGCTGTCTAGCGGGTAGCGTCAAACAGGCCCGGCATCAGACGCGTTTGTTTAGTTTGAAGCCATCAATATGTGTAAACTCCGACGTGGAGTATGCAGAAGTACTCGTAGCAGCGGCTGGAATCATCCGTCTACTGGTACTCCGTAGTGTCCGCCTAAAGAAACATCACCACGTTGTCTTCATCGGACAAAAGCACTCATGGGACCTTCTATGCTCTAGTGAGATAGATACATGCATGTACTCGAAGTCTGGTGTGCCATGGTGCTGTGTGGTTGCACACCTCATGTCCTGCGTGACCGCCATGACGTGGGTATCGGAAACAACTCCCTTTTGCAATAGTAAACGCCACAAACTTGTGCGAGCATCGCGATCCGCAAGTGGAAATGCGCTCGTTGAGATCGAGAGGCCTCGTGCTGGACCTGCCCCATCCACTTACCCTACAAAGAATCAACTCGAACTCGATTGAAATCCAACTCCGGTTTCGAGCAGGTGCTTTTATGTACTGCACACAGTACCATAGACAGCGTAACTACGAAATTGCACTCAGATAACAAATGTTCAGTCACTGGTAACAAGTCAGTGTTACCGCAGTTGGATTGGCCAGAGCGGTCATTGTTTGTTTGTTTGTTGGATTGATATGCCTTCATGCGAAACATTTCGCTGCCGACGATACTCCGCCGCCCACACACTGCATTTCAAGCATCAATCTCAAACAAACCCCCTAGCACAGGCGCTATGTCACCCGGCAAACTTTCCCAAGAGTGCTCAAGGCTAGGGTCGGGTATCTACCCGCAATTAATCCCAGGCACGAAAAGCGAAAGAATGGAGTGCTAAGCTGGATTGACACCTGTGCTCGTACATAAGCTGCCCTTGGCCAACATGCCGGGCTCATGCCGAACCCACCGCGAAGGAGATGCTGTCAGTATAAGTTGGACCCGGACGTTCGGCAACCGTCAAAGATGTGGAGAGGGATGGATGCCATGCCGTTGATGGAGACTGCGTGATTAATGACAATGTCAATATGCTTTCATGCCCGAACTGCTGCCTGCTCCACGCCATCATTGGCGTGATATGTCAAAGAGACGGGGATGGGCACAGTTGTCAAAATAAAAGGTATCATCATGACAAAGAGGTTATTGTGGGAGGCACGTCTTTCAAAACAACGATACCGGCAGATTCCGATGCTTTGGATATGTATGTGAATTGAGAGGGAGAAGAAAGAAGCATAGCAATCTACCGTGTTTCCCCATCAAGGGGTCCGGGTGTCATGGCGTTTGCGCCGTGCGATTCTGCAACCCTACCTGCTTACTACAGTATTCACCCGATCTAGACAAAGACAGATACCTACTACAGGTATAGCGACAGCGTGATAGAGGTGGTGCTTGTGGCCTATTTGGTTGTTAGTGGGATGTGATGCATATAGAAAACGACGCTTAGTATGTAAGGTAATGTTGTGTGTGCGCTGATGTGGTCTAACCAGGTGAAGAGTGTTTGAACGCCTTGAGACGAGGAGACTCGATGGAGATCAGGTTGTCCAGCCGAGTTGAGAAACAGTAATGCGTGCTCAGATTGATTGCTATTACTCGACGAAGGAATAAGGTAATATATGTTGACAACCGAGAGGGGCCTAACAAAAGGCCGTTAATACTGACTGTATCAGTTAGGCTGTGATATACGACACTGTAGTAGCGGTCAGAGCGCCAGTGTGAGTGGGAATGGCAAGTTGATAGTACGGAGTATTGGCAGGATAAAACCGAAGCTGCCCTCATTGTCGACAGCGAAATGGCCTCTGATTTGCCTGCCCAATCCGAAGCGACGGAGAAAGAGAGCAGGATTTGGATTTGTGGATATTCGCCGCAGAAGAATGCCGCAAGGATGGAGATTGAAGTTCTCGAAGTCGTGTTCGTGTTCTTTATCGATACGAATGCGATCGCCGGGCCCCGTAACGGATGCGGCTTACTTAAGGCAAACCCGCCTATCGACATCGCGTCTCAGGCACCATCCGTTATATCAGCACATTTCAGTCTCCTCTCTGGCCACTCGGCTCCGCTCGGCGGTCCAATTTGATGCGCTGGACTCGGAGAGCCGTAGATGTTCGGACATTTCTATGGTGTGAATCAGACCACCTATTGGCGCCGGGACGTTGCAGCTCCGGGAAAGGGGGGAGAAGTTTGATGAGGAGAGAGCGTGAATATGGCAGTGTGAGTGTGTGAGAGGGAAGATACGGAACCGCGTAGAGATGCACCTCATTTTGCGATATACGGGGCCAGCTATATAAGAACCAGCCTGGCAACGGGGCTCTATTTGTTTGCCATTACATTGCATTGGAAACCAGATTGAAAACACTGGCTGGTTCCTTTTGCCTCCTCGATCTCTGCTCTACTCTATTCACAACTCTCCAATTGAGGTCACCACTACAACAGCAGCTCATCTCCATGACGACAAGTGGCGACCCTCGACAATCGAAACTTATCTGATCGATCCCTCCCCCCTACTCCTACTAACCTTCTCACTTAATTCCACGTTTGCGCCGAAGCTCAATCGGGATCCGCGTTGCACCCCTGAACTTGCGCCCCAGTTTTTATTTTTTTTCCCTCTCGTCTATCCCATCCTCCCCCAGACCGTCGCCTGTCTAGGCTCAGTATTTAAATTGGCCCTGCTGCCGCGACTCGACCGGGCTGCCCGCCAACTCCGAATCTGCGACAACACTCGCTCTTGAGTTTTGAGTTGCTAGCACTTCGGTTTCGGTTTCTGCTTTGCCTATCATGGATGTCGTGCTCGAGCTCACCGACACCTTCATCGCCGACCACGCCTACGCCTGGCTGTTCCCTCTGCAGCCCGCGCCGTACGACTTCCCCAAGGCCACGGCGGCCAATGCTTCAGCGGCCTATTCATCATGGACTTACAAGCCCGCGACCAAGTACTTCCAGGTCCAGCCGTATCCCGCTGCGTACCTGAGCTCTCTTCCCCGAGATAATGTTTGGCGCCAGGCCGTTACGCTCTTCCTCATTACATGGTACGTGCCTCTGCTCTGCCTCTGCTCTGCTCTGGATCTCGACTTAAGAACGCGGTCGCCAGATTGCAGCTCCGCGCCCCTTTCAACACACATACATACAGCTCCTTCTTGGTGACGGACAGTCTGGCTAACACGTTCGCGACTCTAGGATCTTTGGTCTTATTGTCTACTTCATTTTCGCTACCCTGTCCTACGTCTTCATCTTTGACAAGCGCACCATGAACCACCCCAAGTACATCAAGAACCAGATCTGGCTGGAAATCGTCCAGACCAACAAGTCGATGCCCTTCATGTCTCTCCTCACCGCGCCGCTCTTCCTGCTCGAGGTCCGCGGCTTCGGCAAGCTCTACGACATCACCTCCGAGGGACCTGGCTTGTGGTACAACATCCTCCAATTCCCCCTCTTCCTCGTCTTCACCGATTTCTGGATCTACTGGATTCACCGATACCTGCACCACCCTTGGGTCTACAAGTACCTGCACAAGCCTCACCACAAGTGGATCATGCCCACGCCCTTTGCCAGCCATGCCTTCCACCCCGTCGACGGCTTCATGCAGTCCATTCCTTACCACGTCTTCCCCTTCATCTTCCCGCTGCAGAAGATGGCCTACGTCTTCCTCTTCGTCTTTGTCAACTTCTGGACCATTATGATCCACGACGGCGAGTACCTCACCAACAACCCGGTCGTCAACGGTGCTGCTTGCCATTCGCTGCACCACTCTCGATTCGAGGTCAACTACGGCCAGTTCTTCACTGCCTTTGACCGCATGGGCGGTACCTACAAGATGCCCGAGGCCTGGATGTTCGAGAAGGAGGTCAAGATGTCCGAGAAGAAGTGGAAGGACGAGTCAAAGGAGGTCGATGCCACTGTCAAGGAGGTCGAAGGTTCCGACGACCGGACCTACGTCCCTGACCTGGCGACCAAGAAGAACAAATAAGTGCGCGCACATATTTTCTCGCACAACAAGCCTTCTTTGCGACGTTTTTACGACCATGAAAAGTCCCATCCCCTCTGGCGCGAACGTTGAAAGTCGCGCTACGGCGAGGTGCCTGATTGGTGCCAAATATTTTGTATAATCTGCCGCCACATGTTTTATTCTTACCTGCTGTGTACATAGTTTTCAAAATTCTAATTGGGTGGATAATGAGAGGGAATCCCATGGCAATCATGCGGCTTCACTATCGGGTTATTGTCAGGTATTTGGGTGGCAGAGGCGTTTAGAGGACATGGGATCACGAAAAAAATGTCTGTTGAATGATAAAGATATAGTATATTTTCATTTGATTACTGATATCAAATGCACCGGTGTCTATAGCCCGGCGATGTAATAATAATAAGGCATTTTCCCCAAACTCCAGCTCGGACAAAAGAATGAAGAACAAAAAATCCAAGTGACGCTCGTCTTGAGGAGTTGGCCGTATATTGCATACACCCACTGATTGATTTTCTGACCACCAGAATTTCTGCCTGATAAGATGACAAAGGAACAAGAGAATAAAATGAATTTGAAAGAGGACAATGAATGGATACGTGTGCGGCCAAGCGCGACAAGCAAAAAAAGATAAAGAGAAAGAAACGAAAGAGGACCAAAATAAAAAGAAGAATAAAGATAAAAAGAGAAAAAGAGAAAAAAAGAAAAGAAAAGGCTCCGCGAAAAGATGCTCCAAATGGCGAATAAGGATATTTGTTTAATAAAAGATTTGAGACTCCAGACAACGCAGCGCTGTACAGAGTAATCGCTCAACGCTTCATGAGAAGCTGACAAATTTGGGGTCTCTAGGTCGTCCGTCGGCTCCAATTCCGTTGGCCTTGAACTTGTTCTCCATGTAGACCTTGCGCGCCTGGTCAAACGGCAGGCGCCTCTTCTTCATGATCTTGAGGATCTCGGCCTTGCTCTCGTCGTCCAGGCCGGCGCGGCCGTCGCCATCCTCGACGTTGCCGCTGAGGTCAAAGGTGCTGCTGGAGAGGCCGGCCTCGATGTCGCCGGCGAAGGTGGAGGGCAGGCGGGAGTAGAGGTAGTCGGAGCCCGGGAGGCGGCGGAGCCAGCAGGATCGGGTGAGGAAGAGCGCTGTGGCGAGGACGACGAGGGAGATGCAGAGGGAGTAGAGGAGGTAGGCCATGGTGACGACGGAGATTCTTGGTGTTTTTTTCGGTTCAGTCGGAGAGGTTTTGTTGGTTGATTAAGGAGTGTTTGCAGAGAAGGAAACGAAAGAAAAGGAAAGCAGTATAGTGTCGAGTGTAGCGGGAGAGAGCCTTGAGATGCGGCGACTAGCAGATGAACCAGTTCATGGCTAGGCTGTTGCTCTGGTTGTTGGTGTTGGCTGTTGAAACGAGCCTCTTGTTGGAGGAATGATTGGGAAACGGAACGGATTTGGTGAGGCCTCAGCTGCCGTCTGACGTGTTGCATGGCGGCTTGCAGCGAGTGGCTGTGCGGGATCCATTCAAGCTCCCTGCTCGCCGCATGTGGGCGCTTTGGGGTGCCTGTCTTGCCTGTGAGATGAAATTGATGGCGCCACCAGCCACAAGAGAGCGCCCCACCGATTGGATAAGGAGCTGATAACGATGCTCTGGCTGCGCTAACCGCAATGCGGCAGCTAAGCGAGCCCACACTTTTTGCAGGCCGAGTGTGTTTCTTTACATCCAGCGAAAGACGAACGAACCTCGAAACGTCGCGAAACATCACAACAACTCGACAACCGACACAATGGCCGCTGCTACTCTGCCCAACATTTCCTCGGACCTGATCTGGGAGGTCGTCCGTGAGTTTTTTTACTTTCACCTACGGGCTCGTTTGATACAGGAAGAAACAAAGAGAGCTCGAGAAGACGACGTTCGATGAGGCTAAAATGATGAAATTGGATAGGAAGCAACAACAGCTACCTCCACAAGACTGGTGCTGCCTCAAACGGTGGTGTTCAGTTCTCCCGCGACCCCCTTAACCTGAAGAACGTCCACAGCCGAAAGGTACGAGATATCACTCCGATGGGAATAGACGAAAAGCACTAGAAGGGGGGCTAACTGTTTGGAATAGTACGCTGGTTTCGTCAACGAGAAGGTACGACACACTCCGATCGAGCACGGTCTTCGACTATAAACAAGGGAAAGGAATTACGTGGTTTACTAAAACATGTTGAATTGAACAGGCTGTCGGCATTGCCCCTGGCGAGAAGGGCGGCGTTGTTGTCACCAGCAAGAAGACTGCTGCTGCTCACCAGCCCAGCAAGTCTGCTGCCCAGACCTCCATCGGTGGCGGCAAGTCCACCCGCAAGTGAGTCTAAGTCTAGAGATTATACGATATCACTGGGAGGGGAATCTTTTGTTATATTGACACAAATACTGCTGTAGGACCTACAAGGCCGTTGCCGCCCAGGTTGCCAAGTCCGGCTACCGCGCTGACCTCCGCGCCGCTGCCATCGAGCGTGCCTCTGCCATCCGCCGATCCCAGCTCCCCGTCAAGGCTGACCCCGAGCCCAAGCTGAGGGGCAAGAAGGCCAAGGCTGCTGCCGCTGGCGAGTCCTAAATTTGGAAGAACGGGACGAGAATTGGAAAGGCTTTGGGGATGAGTTGGCTGGGCTGGGAGTAGGGGTCTGAAACGGCTTTTTCAACTGTACATTTGGCCTGGTTTTTTGTTAAAAAGGAAAAAGAGAAAAACCCTCCCTTTAGAGGTTCGTTGTTACAGGCCGGAGCTGCAGCTGGATCCCGAAACTGTCGAGACGAAGAAGAAACTTTTCTACTGTGGTTGCCGATGAGGTGCCGCTTTGAGGGTTCGCAGGGAAGAGAAACAATTCCAGTGGATTCTCGCACAATGGTTCCTTTATGATGAGTGTGATGTGAAATTGCATGTAGTGATTGATGTGTGGCTTGAGATGTATTTCCGGGGGTCGGAATTTGCTGGCTCTCTTTAGCTATGAAGTGAGTATCTCAAGGAATTACGATTAGGTGGTTATAATGCCATTGCATCGCCACTTGATTCCACAGCCCATGTCCTCCGAGTGCCGTCGGGAGAGAGCCAGCAGCATACCCGGCCTATGCTCCCGGAAAGAAGCCAAAGTCGGCAAATCAAACAACCAAAGTCGGCAACACTTATTAACGTTGTCAAATGCACAAGTAAACAATTATATAAGCATTACTGTAATCACAGACCGACAATTCAAAGTCATTCACGTCACGTCCAATTCCGATCTCACACGAGCTCGGCTACCTTACCTGTTGGCTCATCCGCTCCGGCCCGGCAGACCTCGGAATCAGCGGTGCTCTTCCGACTGCGTCCCCTTAAGCCGTGCACAATCACAAGCCTTCTCTTGTGTGTTTAATTCTCGGGACCTTGCAGCCCGGGTCGGAATGTGACGGGGGCCGCGGTTCATTTTCGAGATGCTGGACGATCTTTTTTCTTGGTTTCTTGCTGATGGTATTACTGGTATCGTAGCTGTTACCAATTCGGCGTTATAACAGATATACATGTGCATTGTAAGGCTGGCTTTGCTGCACCCCGATTGGCCGGCCCCCGTGTCATCGGCGCCGAAACAAGCAAAGCACAGCACAGGCATAACAGCTAGACTACCTGCGGTGATGCTAGCAAATACCATCCGTAGCAGCACGCCGTGCCTCCAAAGTAAAGTAAAAACGCATTGGCAATAGGCGGCCCCTCCCGACTGTCCATTTTACCCCTCCATTAGCCTTCCAGGTTCCCTGAGAGAGAGAAAAAAAGGCCGCCTGAAAGCAGCGAGTGGAGGCCGTTAAGGGAATATAGCGCGCCGAGTCCCTGCGGCGTGCAAGAGCCATCCCCAAGGGTACCTTCCTCCCCGTCTTACGCAATTCCCTCTTGCAAAAAGTATATCCATCCGCTCTCCATCTTCCTAACCTTTCTCTTTTTTATTTTCTCTCCAAGCTTTCATCTCTGAATATCTTCTTTTTTGAGCCATCTTCTTCTCCCCTTTTATTCCTCCCACATATTCCCTATAACCGCTACCATGGTCAAAGCAGGTATGGCTATTACTGTCCTAGAGGCGCGAGCACTGAAGTTGCCCCTCAACCCCGCACCACGGCGACGTGAAGCTGTCTGAAAGAGCTCGCGTCATTGAGGTGAAAATGGACTGCGGGCAAACGTGATACTGACGGTTTGTGCGATAGTTGTTGCTGGTGCCTCTGGAGGCATTGGACAGGTATGCATTCTTCTGCTCTGATTGCGATTGCGATCCATCTTTGCTTTCATCTAGCTAACAGCGCATCTTTTTGCGATATCCTACAGCCCCTGTCCCTCCTCCTCAAGGGCAGCCCTCTCATCGACGAGCTGGCTCTGTACGATGTTGTCAACACCCCTGGCGTTGCTGCCGACCTTTCTCACATCTCCTCCCCCGCGGTAAGCTCCCAGCTCCCAGCTCCCAGCTCCATCGTCCTCGTGGTCTCCCGACTCTCCGCATCGCCGACAGCCACCTTGCGAGCTTTCCCTTGACCCGACTTCCGCTGCAGCTCCAGCTCACTAACGCCGCTGTGTTTTTGATAGAAAGTGACTGGCTACCTGCCCGCCAATGACGGCGCAAAGGCCGCTTTCAAGGATGCCGACATCATCGTCATCCCCGCTGGCATTCCCCGTACGTGCTACAACTCATATGACTCCTACAAAAATCTAGCTGGGGCTGGCTCAAAGCCTCGGCATGTGATTTGAATCCCGAGTTGCCGCTGCTAACGCTGCAATTGCTCACAGGCAAGCCTGGCATGACCCGTGACGATCTCTTCAACATCAACGCCGGCATCGTCAAGGGCCTCATTGAGGTCATTGCTGATGTTGCCCCCAAGGCCTTCATCCTCGTCATCTCCAACCCCGTCAACTCCACCGTCCCCATTTCCGCCGAGGTCCTCAAGGCCAAGAAGGTCTTTGACCCCAAGCGCCTCTTTGGTGTCACCACTCTGGACGTTGTCCGTGCCGAGACTTTTGTTGCCGAGATTGTTGGCGAGTCCCAGCCCCAGAAGCTCACCATCCCCGTTGTTGGTGGCCACTCTGGCGAGACCATCCTGCCCCTCTTCAGCGCCGCCCAGCCCGCTGTCAACATCCCTGCCGACAAGTACGACGCTCTTGTCAACCGTGTGCAGTTTGGTGGTGACGAGGTCGTCAAGGCCAAGGATGGTGCTGGTTCCGCCACCCTCTCCATGGCATATGCTGGCTTCCGGTAAGATTTCAACCCGGCAATTGTTTTTATTCACTTTTTTATGAGACAGGCATTGACACAAATAAACTTAGATTCGCCGAGAAGCTGCTTCGTGCCGTCAAGGGCGAGCAGGGCCTCGTCGAGCCCAGCTACGTCTACCTGCCCGGCGTGCCCGGAGGTGAGGCTGTTGCCAAGGCTACTGGCGTCGACTTCTTCTCCGTCCCCGTCACTCTTGGAGTAAGTTTACACTTCCGTCCCATGCTTGACCCCCAAAAGATGTGTGTTGGCTAACTTTGAACCCAGCCCAATGGTGTGGAGAGCGTGTCCAACCCTCTTGAGAAGATCACCGAGAAGGAGAAGGAGCTCCTTGGCAAGGCTGTCGAGGGCCTCAAGGGCAACATTCAGAAGGGCGTCGACTTTGCCCACAACCCTCCCCAAAAGTAAATACTTTCCTCCTAAACATCCAACCTGTTGGTAGCTGTTCAAGTGTCGAGGGAGCCGGTCTTGAGGGACAATAGCTATGAATACTGGGTATAATGAATATATACGCGTGCATAAGCAGGGTGGCTGATGATTTGCTTTCTTTCATAGGCTGTAAACTGTCCCCAGAATCTCTATCCCCATGCGAAGCCCTTTTCCCTCGGGACAGCTTCTCACTCCACATTGATTAGTCCACTGCTAGTTGCTCTTGGCTGAGTTGGAAGATTATGCGGGAGAAGTATTGGACGGACTTGTCGTCGTCTATTTGCACATGGGGGTCAATCCATCTTTTCGCGCTCCATCTTTTTGGTAGATTCGAATCGGGCAAATATTGTCTCAATGCGGTTCGGTTATTATGGCTTGGCGGCGATGGTCTTGATTTGGAATATAGCTGCTGGTAGCTCGTTGACCTCGGCTTGGACGGTGGCGCTGATACCCAGGGCAGCCAGAGCGCCGCGAATGATGCCGCAGGGAAACCATAGGAACTGAGCAAATTCAAGTAAAGCAAGTTAGTTAACAACTCTCGTCTTATTCGAACCAATATTGGACCGTGCGACGAATGGATTAGAGGAGCGCTTGGTTGTGCTCTGTTGTGTTTGTTTGTGTGTTTGTGTGACGTACAGGCTGTGCGCGGAGGACGGCTTGGCTGCCGGTTTCTGTGCTCATGCGGGAGAATGGGCGGAAGGCGTTGTCGGTGAGGACGTAGACTCCCTAGATTTATGCGCGCGCGCGCGCGGTGTCAGTACAAGTTTTGAGTTTTTTTTTTTTTGATCCTGTGATGTGTGTGTTGTTTTGTTTGGGGGTTGTAAGTGTGTTGTGTGTGGGACAACGTACGCGGTGGTTCGTCTTGAGATTGTCAATGTTTTTGCCGAAGACGAGGGACCAGAGGTCTTTGCAGAGGAATTTGATGACGTCGAGGGTGTCGTTGAAGCGGGGGCGGTCGCGGGAGAATCTGAGGAAAGCTGAGTGTCAGCTTATGTGTCTCTATATTGTCGATTCGATTGAGAGACGGCGCAGGGGTAGTTTGTATGGGAGAAGAGCAAAGGAGGATTTAAGTTGCTGAGAGTAAGTACCTTTCTACAAGACCCTGACCGACGCGATACCCCTGCGACTCGAGTCTCAAGTGCACCGCATCGAGGTGTTCTTCGTCGTCTATCCTCTTTGGAGAATCGGCGACGGGCGGATGATGCGCAGCGGCAGCGGAATCGGATTTGCGATGATGCGAAGAGGATGTGACGCCGTCGGGGTTCTGAGTAGTAGCGGAAGAGGAGGAAGAAGGAAAGTCGCGCTGGGAGGTGACGCGCTGGGCGAGCGGGACGAGCTCGATGAGGAGGAAGTCGAGGGAGGAGGAGGAGAGGAAGGAGGCGGTTGGGTCGGTGGAGTTGAAGGGGGGCATTGGGGGGGAGAGGGACATTTTTGCTGTTTATTTGGAGAAAGAGAAGAGAAGAGAGTGGAAGAATGGAGGAGGAGGAGAAGAGGTGGGAGGGAGTTTGGGTGAGGGAGTTGGTGATGTTTGGAGGTTTGGTGGTGAGAGGTAAAGTTGCAGTGCAGTTGGTTTAATCGATTATGGTGCTGCGGTACAGGTACAGATGGGTTAGTACTGGGTTGGGGAAAGGGTGGTTTTGGGTGTGTGGGGTGGGATTGATGTCGTGGGGTGTAGAAGTAGATGTACCAATTACTGGGTGTTTTGGGGAGATGACATATAAGCTGCGTATGAGCATTCTTAATACGTGTGTATCAATGTGGGTTCGTTCTGATTAATGCGATTGACGTTGTTTTATAAGATAAGATACCTGATGGGGTGGAAGTTATTAGTACTGCTTGGTATAAGCCGTGAATGAATGAACACTACAGGCCGTATGATACACCACATGCACACTCAACAGCAAAGTATTCGTATCTAGTTTCGTAAATCAACCTCTAATCGGCAAATCGCCGTTAACTAATAATCTAATGTAGATAGTCATACAGCTTTACATGTTTCCTCCCCTTAATAATAGAAAAAAAAGCAGATAAAAACTGGCATTGTACCGACCCTAGGGGAATCATCCTTTTTGTCCCTCGTCACACCCTAAACGCCTCTGCTGACTTGATAAATCAAACTTCTCTCTCCTCTCCTCCTCTCCCCTTTCATCTCTCTACCATGTCCCATGGTATAATCATTTATATATTGGTTTCGCTTTATAGACAACACTCATCGCTTCCTCCAACGCTTCCGCTGGCGAGGCTCTGCCCGCTGACGTCTCGTACTCGCTGCTTCTAGACCACTCTCCTACGACGGATAGTTGCTGGGTGATTCGCTCAGGAACGGGAGGCTCGACGAGCCGCGATAGCTGCTTCCTCCCGTGTGTTGCCGTTTATGTGGCCGCTGGATGGGCTCTTCGTCGTCAGACGACAGCGTCAGGTCGATAACTGCTGGCGCTGGTCGTTTGGCGCTGTGTGAGCCGGTTCGCGGGGCCGAGTGACCGTCTCTACCACCAGAGCTCATCTCTGTGTAGGACGTCATATTTTTCTTGGGCGTTTCTATTCGACGGCCGGTAATGCTGATTTCGGATACCTCCAAATCGTCGTCGTCATCGTCGTCCTCAAGTGCTGCCCCATTTGGCCTGGATGATGATTCCTCCTTGGGTGGTTTGCTAGACCACCTGCCATTTGGCTCAATGGTCACGGTTTCCAGGCTCTTTGACGTCTTTTCCAGAATGGCCTTGACGTAGCTAGACACTGGTTAGCATGTGACAAGAGGATTGATGGAGCTGAATGATACGCACCCATCAACAGCTAGTTGGTCAAATGGCGCTGATTTGTTGCAGATAGGACACAGCCATTGTGGACCTTGCTCCTGAAGCTGCAAGTAAGATGTTGCGTCAAAGCATTGCAAATGTGTACAGCTCAAGCTGCGGCAAGGCACTTCTAATCTCATGTAGGATAGAGGGCATTTGAGGGATAGCACCTGAGATGTCGCTACAACATCTGGATCTTGTGCTATTTTATTCACTACCACGAGCACGTTAGTATGTGTCAGGAGACCACCTCGTCCGGGAAAGCCTTACGCTCAGATATCACCGATTCTTCAGAAATCTTTCTACGGTTGGATATTGTCGTGACCAATTCAGGAACTGAAGTGGTCTTGCAAAGGTTGACGATGAGGTAGAATTTCTGCCAAGAACAGAATAGTGTTAGCAGAAACCCTCAAGAAAGGGGGCATATGTGGAAAGCCCATCGAATCGCCCTCCATTTTCCAGAACCAGCAATTCAACTTACCCTGTTCGTCAGCGCATATGTAAACTCAATGTTGTTCATGTAATTTCCCCTTAGGCGGAGAGCGTTGGTTATGTCGACTGGCCTCGTTGAGCCGGGCTTGTTCTTGAGACCTCGGAGGTTGGCCTTGATCTCGTCGCCATTTACCCGAAGCTCGGACTGGTGTGGGAACGCAACGTCTTGTACGCCGCTGTCGTCGCTAGCACAAAACACCATGATTCTGTATGATTTGTCCTCGTTGCATCGCTGCAAAACGGGGTGGTCGCTTAACCTCAATGGGATGGTGACAGAGTTCCTATGCTGTGCCATGGCTGGAGATGAATGCCACCGGTTAGCCGGGATTACAATAGTAGGGAACCAGAAAATTAGGGATTCTTGCCTTCACAGGTGCGCAACACGCTCACAGCGCTTTCAACGTAATAGAAAGGGCTTGGCTTGAACGAGAAACTATACGTTCCATACGAAGATGCCGGAACTCCATTTGCCGAGACTTGTCCATATGCCCGTTGTCCAGAATAACTACTGGTGCCGTAGGATGACGACGATGACGCGGATGTAGGCAGAGCAGGTTGTGCTGTAGACCCGTTGCTTCTAGCCGTCGCGGCCTTGGCAGGACTCGCTCGCTCTTGAAAGGCCCTGAGGATGCTGTGGCGGATCTGATGGAATCGTACGACATCGTTGCTGGTAACCGTTTCGTTTATCACTGTGGGATGGATACAGAGGTTAGCACATATGCAAGGATTGAGATGTGGCCCGAGGCTGTGACCGCAGAGATGGGCCAAGGAGCACGCGAACAGTGTCGCGATCAGGGCGATGCAGAAGAGAGGGGAGACCTACGTTGTACGATGCGTCGCTGAAGCTCAGCTTTGACGCCGGTGCTCTTGAGCCCATTTACTTGGCAGATGGATGAGAGTTGTCTATTGAACAGAGAGTTGCCCTGGACCTGCCTAAGCAGCGCGTTCACGTCATGCCGCGAAATCGACGTCATGTTGGGCGATGCCATGGTTGCGTGATGGCGCGAATCGTAGGTCGAGGGATGAATATGGTTGCAAATGCATCAACGGGTGCGGACAAGTCGGGGGTCGAAGTCGAGAGGAGAGAAGAATTGGGCTGAGATGGGAGAGCGTGAAGCGATGCGGACGTCGTCTCTATCGGAATGCGGTCGAATCACCCTATAATCTGGGGACAAAGGACGATGACAAAGGACCAAAGATTGATTGGAAAATAGAGTCGCAAAGCAGAGAAGAGCGGATTCTAGCCGCTGGACGGCGCAGGCGGTCGCTGTGAGGCCAGCTGCGATGCCGGCAGATGCCGCGATGGGGAGCCTGACTGCAGTTTCGCGGGCGATGCAAGGCAAGGCGATGCAAGGCAGAGGGAGTTGGATTTATATCGGCGGGTGCCGTGACTGCGATGGATTGGACTGGATCGGGTTTGGCAGAACGCGCAGGTGATGCAGCGGCGTCCTTCACATTCACTCTCTCCTCACCCTCGTCGTCCTCGCCATCAGCCTCGGTCGCTTTTTGCAAGCATGGACATGGTGCTAAGATAATGATTGATAACTCGACGCTATCGCCACAAGACTTTTGGGCATTGGGCAGGCGGCGGCAGCTGGCAGAACCGAGTGCCTTTGCTGTGAAAATGAGACGCGAAAAAAGATCGCCGGCGCATCAGCCACAGTTTGTGCCGATACGCCACATCTGCGCTTTATCTTATCTTTTCCCGCCGTTATCGTAACTTTTCTCTCTTCTCTGTCGAAGACGAAGACAAGCAACCATACACCAAACGACGTATTAATAGACGGACAGAGTCCAGCAATACCGCAATCATGGCCAAAAGTTCTCGATCAAGCAGCAAGAAATTCAACAACCAGCGCAAGGCCGCTTCCATCTTCGGCCCGGCAGAGACTGCAAGACAAGAGCGTCTCTCGGCCAAGCTGCTGGAGTTGGCAAAGCAGGCCAAGCCCGAACCCGCAGAGATGAAGATTGATGGTATGCTTTCGACCAGATGCGCTCTATTCTACACTTTTGATTCTCTAACATTGCTTGGCAATAGATGGCGACAATGCGCCCGAAAAGGAAGAGCAGGCCGGCGCAGACGAGAACTGTATGTCCCACCTCTCCTCTCTCCTCTCTCCTCTGTGCCCCCAGATCGACCCGACGCTTGCTAACATGTTGTGAAACGCAGCCATGGACGTCGACTCAAAGAAGCCAAACAGACCCTTCAGCGCCAAGAAGGGCATCAACAAGAAGAGGAAGAAGTCGAGCATTGTGTTCCCCAAGTACAGCGACAGACTGAGGAAGACTGCTCGAAATGCACCAAAGAAGGCGTAACTGATTGATTTTTAATTCTGGTTTCAATTTTCTTTTGCTTCTGTTTCTTTAATCGTTTATACGGAGTACTCATTATACATATTGTCCTACATATCAGCTCTGCAGTCTCAATTGACGATACCCATGACAATCTCCAAAAAAAAAAAAAAAGTTCAGATTTGATGGCGCGCCCTGATTTCCTGTGGCGCAGCATCCTCTCACTGTAGATTCTCCCTTGGCCAATCATTCTTCCACTCCCACTGGCTTCGTTTTAGAGCTTCCTCTAACACTTGGTGAAAGGGAGACTCAATTTCTCATTTATACGCGCCTCTCCATATGGCTTTCACTGTGCATAATCTTAATGGAACACTGACCCAAGTCAAGGCGCCTCTCTAGCCACTTTCTGTCGTTGATTGACTCTCTTTTAATAACAACATGGTGGCCTCAAGAAATGGGTCGCTTGCAAGCTCACTGCTGCTCGCTGCGGCCAACCTTCTAATTCCGCTTTCTATCCTCGTTTTTGCCACTGGTTTTTTCCCGTATAAACCTTTTCTTCCTGGTTTGGCCGAATTTGAGCCTCTCGAATATGGACCTCCGCCCAAGGCTCCCTTTGATAGACTCGTATTCATGGTGGTTGATGCGCTGCGGAGGTATAGTTGAAACTCATCCATCTGGACGCGCCGTCACTTATACTGAGATGCGATGATAGCGATTTTGTATTTTCGGAGGAATCTGGATTTGAATACACTCAGCGGTTAGTTCTGTACGCTCACAACTGTTGGCCTCAGTCTCTCATAGTTCCAATAGCCTCATTCGAGATGGCAGTGCCGTCCCCTTTACAGCAAATGCTCGATCACCCACGGTGACAATGCCTAGAATCAAGGCCATCACCACTGGGTCGATTCCTTCTTTTGTTGACCTTATTCTCAATTTTGATGAGGCTGACACTTCTTCCACATTGGCCGCCCAGGATACGTGGCTGTCTCAGCTCAAGGCCAAAGACACTGGCAAGCTTCTCATGTACGGTGACGATACGTGGCTCAAACTGTTTCCTGAGACGTTTGATCGCCACGACGGAACCTCTAGCTTTTTTGTCGCAGTAAGGCTTCGCACGTATGTTCTGATTGATGATTCCCTTGGCTTACATGTACCTCAAGGACTTTACGGAGGTGGACAATAATGTGACGAGACACATCAACGATGAACTTGAGAAGGATGATTGGAGCTTGATGGTTCTACACTATCTTGGCCTGGATCATATTGGCCACAAATCGGGACCCCGAAGCACGCACATGCCTGGTAAGCAGCGCGAGATGGATGGCATCATTCACCAGCTGTTCAACGCCCTCGAAACCAAGAGCCACCTTCAGTCGACGCTGCTCGTTCTCTGCGGCGATCACGGCATGAACGACGCAGGCAACCACGGAGCATCATCTCCTGGAGAAACATCGCCCGCTTTAGTCTTTCTGGCGCCGAAGCTCAGGGAAATATCGTCCAGGTATCCGGCCCCTGCGCAACCCAAGAACGAGTACGACTACTATTCCATGGTTGAGCAGTCCGACATCTCACCGACTCTTGCCGCGCTCCTGGGCTTTCCCATCTCTAAGAATAACCTTGGAGCATTTATCCCGGAGTTTTTACCCTTTTGGCCGAGCTCGAGCGATAAGGTGCAGATTCTCATTCGCAACGCGAGACAGATCCTCAACATTGTCACGGCGGCGTTTGGAGGCGAACTCTTTGATCTCCAGGCTTCTGTCGACCCGTGCGTGTCCATATCTTCGGATGTTGATGAACTGGCCTGCGAGTGGCGCAGGATCAATTCACAGGCCGCTTCGCAGGCTGGTGCCAAGGAGGTCGACCAGGCGTGGCTCTCAGCTACCTCTGCTTGGATTCGCAGGGCTCAGGATCTGATGAGCAGTATGGCGTCCAACTACGATATGTCGAGACTGTCGCTCGGCCAGGGACTGTCGGTTGCTGCCGTGATTGCCAGTGTTGCAAGTCTGGGCCTGCAAGGGTTCTGTCAGGCGGGATTTTTGATGCCGTTGTTTCTGCTTGCAACGTCGTATGGGCCCATGATGTTTGCTAGTAGCTATGTAGAAGAGGAGCACCATTTCTGGTACTGGACGTCTACTATCTGGCTGGCATATCTCGGTGTTAAGGAGGTTCAAAGGTAGCCCGATCATATCATTGCTTCTGTCGTTCATGGTTGTACTGACTATCCTCAGATGTTCACGTCTCTCTTCGATATCAAACCACGTACTAGCCTTGGCTGCACTAAGACTCATTCGAAGCTGGAACCAGACGGGCCAGAAATTCGCCGGTGAATCAGACACTGTCAAGAGATTCCTCATTCCCAACCCTGAAATTCTTTGGGCGCTCATCACCTTGGCGTATGTCGTGGTGACGTTCCAGACTCTGCAGAGCTTATCTGGTCTGCCGTATATCCTGGCTACTTCTCTTATGCCAGCTGTCTTCTTGGCAACCTTCACTTTCAAACTCGCTTTTACTGCGGAAGATGCACCTGAGTTGGTTGTAGGATTTGCTCATGACCTCCTGGACATCTTTCAAGGCCCATCCCTCATCTTCAGAGCAAGGATCATCTTTGGACTGCTCGCAGTGTTATCCGGATTCGCCATCTATCGAGCAAAAACCGGAGGCCCTCGAGCCTCTCAATCGTCCGGTAAGTCTACAATCATTACATCAACCCTCTTCCATAGCTCTTCAACACTTCTAACTAACACATCAACCAAATATCAGTCGAACTAGTCCACCATCTATGCACCCTCCTCGCAATGACCCAATCCCGCGCCACAAACATCCCCCTCTTCCTCCTCTCCAGCATCATCCTCCAAACCCTCCAATCAACCACCCTCTCCATCGCCGAAATCACCGCAACCTCCATCGTCCTCCAATACACAACCTTCTTCGCCTTTGGCGGCTCCAACGCAATCTCCTCCGTGGACCTCTCCAGCGCGTACAACGGCATCAGCGGCTTCAACGTCTTCGCCGTCGGCGCGCTCACCCTCATCAGTAACTGGGCGGGGCCTATATTCTGGACTTCGGCGACGAATATGCTGCTTCTGCAGAAATATAGAGAGGGGAAGACGGATGCGTTTAAGAATCATGTCATTTTGTTGACGATTTTCGTGTCGATGAGTGTGGCGTTTGTGATTGCGGCGTGTACGGCGCTGAGAACGCATTTGTTTATCTGGACGGTGTTTTCGCCAAAGTATTTGTATTGCATGGCGTGGAGCCTGGGGCAGCATTTGTTGATTAATGTTGGCTTTGGGAGCTTTTTGTTCTGGGTGGGTACTTGAGTTGGTATAGAAGATATAAGGCTCTCGACACTTGGTTTTCAGAATAAGAGTTCATATTCCAGACACTCATCTAGACCTGCTACATATTTTAGTATAATAGAAAAAGAAGACGATTGCGTTATTTTAAATCATAAAGCTACGTAGCCAATAACTGTATCGTTTCCCCTGAGTCACTCCCATCTAAACCAATTTGCTTATATACCTATATTTCATGACACATTAAACACTCTTGAGGTTTCCTCACGCATCCTCCATCTTGGTATCTTCATCTGACAACAGGTCTTCCACAAGCTCATCCCTGCTCGGGTTCTCCGGCACGACAGTGCCTTCGTCACTATTCCCATCGCTGTCATCCTCGACTTTAATCCTTTTGTTGCCATTGCCATTGTCGTTGTCGTTGTCATTGTCATTGTCATTGTCATTGTCATTGTCGTTATCGTTTTCCTCTTCCAGATTCGATGCGACGGACTTTTCGCGCGATTGTCGATCTACGGTGACCGATACGCTGCGGCTGGTACGACTTTGCGCTGGGCGCTGTTCATCCAGACTGTTGACAATCTTGCC
Source organism: Trichoderma harzianum CBS 226.95 (assembly GCF_003025095.1). Classification (NCBI taxonomy): domain Eukaryota; kingdom Fungi; phylum Ascomycota; class Sordariomycetes; order Hypocreales; family Hypocreaceae; genus Trichoderma; species Trichoderma harzianum. The sequence continues at coordinate 230,586 of NW_020209276.1, forward strand.
CAGGCTGACGTGGATCTTGTACAGCGCGTTGCGGCCGGTAGTGTCGGTGACGAGACCCTCCTCGACGGCTTCAGAAATAGTCTCGTAGGTTTCTCGGAGCTTCTCTTCGGTGGAGTTGGGTGATACGTAGAGTTTTCCGAGAAGGCCAGCAACCAGCTTCTTTTCGGCTTCTATCAACTTTGTTAGCCAAGGTTCTTTGAATATTGATATGTAGGGGGGCCGTTTTGCGGTCAAACTTACTGCTAATGCTTGCACGAAGCCTTTCTAGAATATCGCAGGCAAAGTCAAGATGTACATCGCCATTGACACCCTTCTTCTCCCCGTCAAGAAGGATTTCTGGGCTGTAGCATTTCCGCGGGTCGGTCCAGTCCGCCAAACAAGCACCAATGGTCGTCATGCTAACCATGTCCTCCTCAACATCGACATCGTCATCCTCCAGACCCTCACGTAAATTGAGCAGAGAATGCAGGGCTACCAGAGAAACCTTTCTCATGAGATTCTGATTCTCTAGACGAGAGAAGCAGAATACTGGCAAGAAATAGTTGAGGGCTTGTCTAACTGTCTGGTTGGTAGAGGACGCGGGATCAAAGTAGGCAATCACTAGGGACTTTAGCAGCTCTTCGCAAACCTCTTCGTCAGAAATGACGCGGCCTAGGAGCAGTTTGGATGCTGCTATAGTAGCTGCGGCTTGCACCTCGGATGACCTGCCACCACCCTTGACTGCCTTGACGTATACCTTGATAACAGCTGGAGTCGAGTCCAGCAGCTGAGATCCATGGACGTTCAAGATGTCCGTCAAGATATGTAGGGCAGTGATCTGCAAGGCTGTGTGTCCCTTGGTGAAGAAGTGGATAAAGAGTCCCAGGTTTTCTTCGGCCAACGAGCGGTCCAGTAAGGCGCATAGTCCAAGGCAGAGGAGACCTCTTTCGCGAACAGGTGCCTCGTGGCTCCGTACAGCTGGAACTACCAGGTTGTTCAGCATGGACACCAAGTCTGTATTGTCCTTAAGGTTTCCAGTGACGTGTGTAAGCATGCATTGGACAATGTGAAGACACTTCAAGTTGATGATAATTTCTCTCACTGCCTTCTCTTGAGCCTCCTCTTCAGTCAGCTCAGTTTCCTTTTTGGAATCAGGGGCAGGAGTGTTTTCCCGGCTCCTAAGGTCGGATTTGGCAGAGACGAAGCTGTCGTCATCTTCTCCAGGCACATCCTCATCCACAATTGTATCGTGCACATCGGCAACGGCTTCGAGGACAATACTGCAGAACTCTCGCTCTCCAGCAGCATCCGGAGCGCAAATGTACCGAAGAGCTTCCATGGTAAGTTTTGTTACCTCATCTGGGAGTTCTGGGATGGCTAGGGACTGGCGAAGCAGTGTAAACATTTTCCTTCGGCCGACCTCGTCAGAGTAATCAAGAGTCAATGCTATGTGGAGCATCTGTTCGATGATGAATTCCTGCTCAACGGTATCCTCTTCATCGTCTTCCTCTTCAAGGTTTGCCACTCTTTTGATGGCATCCACCAGGACCTTCAGATAGCGCTCCAGGAAGAAAGCCAGCTTGGTGACTTCTGGGAGCTTCTCCTCTACCAGGGCCTCGTATCGACCATTGCCTTCGCTACGGCAGAAATCATTGAAACTTCTAGCCATAAAGACAGACTCGGCAGATAGAGTCTCCCAGAACCTGTCGTCCAAGACCACAGCCTCGCGATAATCTGGACGACCCTCCCAAAAGCCGTTCATTGCCTCAAGGGCCACTCCGTTCTCGACTCCAGAATTGATGACGTCGATTCGCTCCAGAAGTTCCAACAAACCTTCAAAGTTTGGTGGAGCTTCCTCTGTTGGCGGTACGCCAGCACAGTCCGCAATCCAGCGCTCCCGGAAAAGCCTTCCTGCCGCCTTCCGTACGTTGTCGTCTCGGTCACGAAGACCCCATCGGAGGAGCTTTTCTCTCATGGATAGCGACAAATGACGGAAGTCTCCCAGAGCTGGCAGAAGACGAGAGTAGACTGCCCTTCGAGTGGCAGCGTCCTGATCCCTTGCACGCTCGAGGAGATATGGGAGCGTAGCGGGTAGGATTGGGAGATTCACCAGAAGTGATCGTCGGACGTCAGCACTTGAATCGTTTTGTAAGACGTCTAGGAGTTTATCCAAGAGGCCGGTAGACGGGTTGTCGCTGTCGTCTGATTTGCCGTCGTCTTCGGGCTGGTTTCCTGCGAGTCGACCAAGGCCCAGCACCGCCTGAACGCGGACCATGGCTTCCTTGTCTCGAATTCGTTTCAACAAGTTGTTGCGGAGGTTCTGAAACAAGTCGTCGTCGATGGCCTCAAGAGAGTTGATGATGTGAGAGACAAGCTGTGTTGATCTAAACCGCACGTACTTGTCCTTGGCCTGCATCAAGGACTGCGCAGTTCGGAGGACCTCTGTAGAAAGCCGTGTGCTTGGGGTTTCGGGCATCAAGCTCGTGTCGACATCGGCCTCATCCAAAAGTTCGTTATCCTTATCCGAAGCATGCCGCAGGAAAAGCCCAATGAATCGGATCAACTTCTCTCCAACACTCTCCGCCTTCTTCACCGGCATGATGCGCAGTACGCATCGAACGAATTCGTGGTTGAACGCCTTCTCGTCGAATTGGTCCTCAGACGGGTTCTTCGTACTGACGGGCTCGTAGCAGCATGATTCCTGGATCTTTCGAAGGTTGACCGCCAGCTTTCGATGCGTGGCCGTGGTCCTTTGCGCATCGCGAAAGATGGCGCAAACTTGATTTCGAAGCGCACTGGCTGGTGTTTCGGTAATTTCTACAGGAGCCTCGGTCTTTTTGGCCCTGGCCGGTCTCCCCAGACGCGCGCCTGATCTTGTCGGCATTTTTGGTTGTTGAGATCCTGCGTGAGCCGCAAGATGCCGTGAATCTGCAAAAGTTGTATGTTGGATCGTGTGTTGTTTAGCCAGCGCGTCTTCCAGGTACTGCGATCAACAATTCTCCCGTTTTGGCATAACGTGGTGTTGGTAACCCCGCCATCCACATCTGGGCTAGCGTCAACGTCGAAACAAGTCAATCGATAAGATAACAATGCTGATAGCTGAAGCTCCAGATTTTTTTTTTCTTAGTAGAGATACTTTGTCCCAGACGTTGTTTTCATCACAGCCAAAGTATTGTTGCAATTGTTTTCGCAGCAACAATCACCATGGCGCCCCCTACGAATGATCGCAAGCGCAGAAGGTCAGACGGTGAAACTTCTGCTGCCCCGAAAACTCAAGATCCAGATGGTGGAATTTCGCGGACTCCCAAGAAAGCAAAGACTGACGATCGACGATCCATCTTTGTCCGGTCATTGCCCCCCAACGTTACGAACGAGAGCCTTGCAGACTTCTTCTCGCAATATTTCCCGGTCAAGCATGCTACTGTAGTTATTGATCAGAAAACGAAGGAGTCAAGAGGATTTGGTTTTGTCTCGTTTGCTGATGCCGACGACGCCAAGGACGCCAAGGAGGCATTGGACAAGAAAGAATGGGATGGCCGGCGCATTCGAATCGAAGTCGCGGAACCTAGACAGCGAAAAGATGATCCCGATTCAGAAGATGCAGGCAAGAAGCAGGGCAAGGGTAGAGAAGCGTACCAGCCACCACCCACCAAGCTGATTATTCGAAATCTGCCGTGGAGCATCAAGACATCTGAACAGCTTTCAAAGCTATTCATCAGCTATGGCAAAGTCAAATTTGCCGATCTGCCACAAAACAAGGGAAAATTGAAGGGTTTCGGTTTCGTCACACTCAGGGGACGCCCGAACGCAGAAAAGGCCCTCGAGGCTGTCAACGGCAAAGTCATTGACGGTCGAACCTTGGCCGTCGACTGGGCTGTTGATAAGCAGACCTGGGACAAGCAACAAACTGTAGAAGGTGATGGAAAGGAGGCCAAGGAGACTGAGGATGAAGATGATAAACCAACTGCCAAGGAGAAGGAGGTTGGAGCTGATGGTGAAGTCAAGAATCGTGATGACCAGCTACAATCAGATCTTGCAAACTTTATGAAAAACTACATGGGAAACATGGAAAACGAAGATGATGAAGACGAGGAGCAAGACGACGAGGATGAGGATGAAGACGATGAAGACATGAAGCTGTTGGACGAGGAGGAGGATGAGGAGGAAAAGGAGCCCGAGAAGCCAAAGCGTGAGCTGATGACGGACAATTCTGCCACCGTTTTCGTTCGAAATCTGCCGTTTACAGCTACAGATGAGCAGCTGAAATCTTTCTTTGGCCACTTCGGCAGTGTTCGATATGCCAGAGTTGTCATGGATAAGGCCACCGAAAGGCCGGCCGGCACAGGCTTTGTTTGCTTCGTTGATGCTGCCGACGCAAAGACTTGCTTAATCGGTGCTCCCCGCCGCGCACAACCGACCGCGGGAGGTGTTAAGCACTCTATTCTTCAAGATGAAAACGCTGATCCTACCGGTAAATACACGCTCGATGGCCGAGTCCTGCAGGTGGCCCAAGCTGTGGGCAAGAATGAGGCCGCCAACTTGGCAGAAAACTCTCTCGCCGCGCGAAGGCAAAAGGACAAGCGCCGATTGTACCTCCTATCAGAAGGCCAGCTCGGCGCGGGCTCTCCTCTGCGCGGCCTCTTGAGCGACGCTGAAGTTCGGATGAGACAGGCTAGCGCAGCGCAGCGCAAGAAACTTGTGGAGAAGAACCCCATGTTGCACATCAGCATGACCCGTCTTGCTCTTCGAAACATTCCCAACGATATTGGTGCCAAGGATCTGAAAGAGCTGGCTAGAAAGGCCGTCGTCGGTTTTGCCAAGGATGTCAAGGAAGGACGCCGACAGCCGCTTTCCAAGGAAGAGAATGCCAGAGATGGCAAGGATGCCAAGGACAAGGAGAAGGACCGCAAGCTCAAGCGCAAGGGTATTGTCAAGCAAGCCAAGATTGTGTTTGAGGACAACAAGGGATCCAAGGTGTCTGAGGCCAGTGGAGCTGGTAAGAGCCGTGGCTACGGGTTCATTGAGTACACATCTCACCGCTGGGCTTTGATGGGACTGAGATACTTAAACGGTCTCGAGCTGGACGGAAACAATGGCAGGAAGCAGCGCTTGATTGTTGAATTTGCCATTGAGAACGCACAGGTTGTGAAGCGACGACAGGATGCCGAGAATGCCTCCAGAGCGCCCAAGACAAAGGGCAATGAAGAGGCTGATGCCTCTGAGTCTGAGGAGGATGAAGAGGAAGAGGAGGCCCCTGCGTCAAAGAAGAAGCAAAAGGGCAAGAAGAACAGGGGAAACATGAACAAGGGCCCCAAAGTGAAGAAGCCTGCCAAGGAAGACGACGGGGAGAAAGAAAAGGAGAAGAAACCGGTAGACGGAAAAGAGGCGATTCAGCAGAAGCTGATTGCGCGGAAGAGGCTGATGCGCAAGAAGAAGGCGGGATCAAGAGGAAAAGCATAATTGTTGGGTGTCTATTTATAATATCCAATGGCATGATTTGTTTCTTTGTTGTACATGGTTAATTTTCTGTTTGCACGGGCTATAATGGATTTGAAGATGATTCGTGTTTAGACGTGGTAGTGGGTTCAAAAAATGTCAATTTGGCTGAGGCTATGTGCTTTTGTTCAAGAATGGTGATTCCGCCCAAGTAAAAATACACTACGAATTTTGAGCTGAGAAGGTGTGGAAAAGAAAGAAAATGTCAAGCAGGGCCATTATTTCCAAAACCATCCCGACTTCTTGTCCTGAGTCTGCGGTTCTTCTGCATCTGTGTCTGCTCGCTCGATGACGTTGGTATCATTATTTCTTCCCGCCTCATTTTTCTGCATGTTATCCGCCGGACGCATAGTAAAGTGTGTTTCGGTTCCGATTTCATTACCATTCTTATCGTATGTCTTCTTCGTCACCGTCGTAGTCAAGTAGCCGAAGCTGTTGACCTTTTCCTCTCTTGTTACAACTTCCTTATTTCCGTTGCCATATACCTTTTCTTCACTTGTATTGGATGATGGCGAAGCTGAGATATCAGTGGACACGGGTTTGTTGTCCGTGATGGTCTTGATGAATGTGTCCCACGTCTTGTGGCCCTCTGCAAAGGTCGAGCCAAGAGAGGAGAAGAGGTCATCAAAGTGATCGGGAAGGCGCTTCTGGTGGTGGTCACCATGGTCATCTTGGTGTGACTTATTACGGCCATGGAAACTATCGTCTAGCTGCTTGAATGTCTGGCGCACTTCATCGAAGAAACTGGTACCGTTGGTCTGGTTCTGGCCATTAGATTGCTCACTTGCAGCCACACTGTTCCATACTTCAGCTGCCTTCCGATCGAGCTCTTCGTGAAGCTTAGACCAGTCGTTCCAATTTGAGTTGGGGAATTCAGGTTCGGCGTCGTCTCCCCATATACCAAAGTTTCGAGGTTGGAAGTACAGCTCTTCCCGAGTGGGTCGTCTAAGCAAACCTTGAGATTCTAGCCTTCGAAGCCAGAACCAGGTAGGCTCGCCATTGGAAAACATTTGCCGCAGCAGCAGCCTCTGCTTGTACCTGGACTTGATATCAGGCAGAGGGTGTCCCTGAGAAACGGCGAGCAAGTCTTCAAACGCATCTTCGAATGTGAAGACGGACGAGTCGCATTGCGGTGGCAGGTCATTCGGGACGGGCTGTCTGAGGTGGCGCAAATTGGTTGGCGAATAAGCCCATGATGCGACTGAGACGGTGTCTAGAGCCGGTGGGCGAGACTCTAAGCTGTCCATTGTGACTGGAGCAAGGGGCGCTGGCTGGTTAGAGCTGTCAGAAATAGGCGTATCCGGTGATTTGGAGGTTGACAGATCAGATTGACTGTCTGCTGGCAATTGTGGCTGGTGGGGTTGGAGGAGGGAGTGAAAGGCCGAGTCCACGTGCTGCTTGAATCGAACAAAGACGTTTAGAGGATCGCCGTCGCGGGGCATTCCGAAGACATTGACGGTGTTTTGTCTGTGAGGGATGAGGATGAGGATGAGGATTGAGACAGACAAAGGGAAGGGAGATGAAGAAGAAGTTGGGTGATGGTGATAAGAAGATGATACAGTGTCTTATCGAGAGACACAGCGGAAGTCTCATGACCTGAGGAGCTAGCCCCAGCTTTTGGATTTTGGCATATGATGTAACGGGAGTGTCCGTCATAGTAAGTACCTGACAGCACTAAATTGCGTGCATATGTACGCACTCAAGACGTGGCTGGTACGGTTGTGGCGGTGCAGCTGCGTGTGCTTTGTGCTGGTGCTTGAATTGCCTGTACTTGGTCAATGTCACCGCCCTGCGTAGAATGTAACCTTTCGGCGGCTTTCAAGGTGTTATTGAAAGCATTTAAACACACTCTTTGTAGCAGACAAGCTTGATATGAAAGAGGCAGGAATATTACTATAAATAACCTAATAATTAAGCATAGACAGATATAAATAATTATGTTGTGTATTTACATCAATGAGCAATTGTCTTCTTTTATGCTGTCTTTTGTTCTACTGTCTTAGTTACTTTGAACCGTTCAGAAATTTTGTCTTCAGTGATGACATAGCGTGGGGGTACGTACCTCCCGTCATCTGCATCTGCAGGCGGAAATTCGGCGCCAAGCCCGCGACAGCAATAATGATGCGTGACTGTTGGACCGCATTTTTGAACCGCTTCATTCATGTCCAGCTCAGCCTCTGCATCAGCCTCTGTTAAAAAGATCATGATCCTCGTCCCTTCCGACTGTCGCTGCTCTTCGCCCCGATGATACCTTGTCAGGCAATCTGCCGCGGCTTCTGGCGAGTGTAGTTTCGCTTTCGCGTTTCTCCACCAATCTCCGATCCTACCGTCATTTGCTTCTTCATCCCCCCCTTTGCCGCCTTGCTTCGTCCTCAGACACATTCTCACTTGGCGGCGACGATGGGACCCGATTTCACAGAGTCGACTCTGCCGACGTGGACGAGCGTATTCACAGCACCGACAGCGACAAGCACAAGCAGCCTGGGAGCCGGAGACAGCCCGGGTCGAGACGACGACGACGATGCCCTGCAGCGGTGGTCGTCCCTGATTGGCATCATCACGGCCATTGTCGGCAACGTGCTGATTGCACTTGCTCTCAACGTCCAGAGATATGCGCACACACGCCTGCACAAGGAGCGCAAGAGGCTAAAACAAGAGGCTCGGGCAGCCTTGAAGCGAGCGCATAGCAGTAGCAGCAATGGGAGCACGCAGGTCGGCGTCTACGGCACCATCATCAGCGACGATACAGGAGATCATTACCAAAATGGCCGTTCAAGTACAAACGGGAACGGCCACGACAGAGGGCTGTACGATGACCCCTCGGACGACGAGCACGATTTCGCCGAAGACGAGCCCCTGATGGCCTCGTTTCAGTCCAGCGCAACGACGGCAAGCTCCGACACCGATACCAAATCAGACAAAAAACCATCCTCAAACTATCTAAAATCGCCATACTGGTGGCTCGGCCAGATCTTGATAACGTTGGGAGAAGCAGGCAATTTCCTAGCGTATGGCTTTGCGCCGGCCTCCATCGTCTCGCCTCTCGGAGTGGTTGCGCTGGTATCCAACTGCATCATTGCACCCGCCATGTTTCACGAAAAGTTTAGAGTTCGCGATTTCTGGGGCGTTGTCATTGCCGTTTCTGGCGTTGTCACCGTCGTTTTGAGTGCGAACCAAGAGGAGACGAAGCTGAATCCCCATGATGTCTGGGGAGCAATCACCACGATGGAATTCGAAATTTACCTTGGCGTTACGACGTTTCTCATCATCGTGCTCATGTGGGCTAGCAGAATATATGGCAAACGCACCATCCTGATTGACCTCGGCCTTGTTGGCCTCTTTGGTGAGTTGTTCATGCTGCCACTTACCACTTACATGGATCTCATACTGATTCGTACCTTGCAGGTGGATATACGGCCTTGGCCACCAAAGGTGTATCATCGATGCTCTCCACCAGCTTTGTGGGGGCTTTCACAACGCCTGTAACATATGCCCTCGTATTTATCCTACTGTCGACTGCCATTATGCAGATTCGCTACGTCAACAAAGCTCTCTCCCGCTTCGATTCAACTCAAGTCATTCCTATTCAGTTCGTCATGTTCACACTGTGTGTCATCATCGGCAGCGCAGTGTTGTATCGCGATTTCGAAAAGACGAACAAGAAGCAGGCTGCCAAGTTTGTTGGTGGCTGTCTTCTCACATTCTTTGGTGTCTTTCTCATTACTAGCGGGAGAGAACACAGAGATGATGACGAGGATATGCTCTCCGAGACGGACGGCATCGAAGAAACCATTGGGCTTACGCAGCACGACGGTAGCGCCTCATCCTCTGCACTTCCTCAACCACAGTATGACCAGCGGCGCCTCAGCGTGCCAACTCCCAAAACACCCTCTCGCCGTTCTAGTAGAATGTCGCGAGTGAGCTTCGCCGACAGAGTCAAGTCAGATTCGCCTCATGGCGCCCATGAACCCCCCTCAACGCATTATTTCGAATCAGCACATTCTCCAGCGCATCTCAGCGGCGACGAAGCACATGTTCTTGTAAATAACCCATGGCAAGGCCTGTGGGTGAGCCCAGATCCCCCTCGAGGCACTCGCACAGTATCAGCGGAATCCGTCCTCACAAGGTCTGGATTGGGTTCAACGCCTGTACAACCACATCCTCTCTCATCTTTCAAGGAGCCTCAGGTGACTCTATCACATTCCACCGATCGACCCGTAACACCTCGGGCGGCACATAGTTCCAAATCGGCCAATCACCGATCACGACCATTTATTTCTCCCTCACCTTTTTCTTCCACCGTCACCACAGCAGTCAAGGATGTCATACTTCGGGAAAACGACAGTCCAGAGGCGACTGCATCTTCTCTACGACGCATACGATCTAGCATTCGAGCGAGTCTATTCTTTAATAGCGACGACGAGGATGCTCTCATACCCGAGCGCATCGCGGAAGAGCCCATCATTCCTTACTCAGACGACAATCTACCTCAAGCACTAGGCCATGAAGATGCTGGGCCAAGCACAGACGCGAAAGTCTCAAGGGGGAGGGCGAGAAGTCTGAGCGACACGATTGGAGAGTTTTTCCGACCTAAAAAGCAGAAGAAGGCCGAGACGGCCGAAGAAGACGAACATTTATTAGATGGCGACGACGAGCAGCAATCAAGTCGCAGTCCATAATTTTAATAGTTAAACACAAATAACTCTCTTTGGGGGCTGGGCGGGTTTACAGTCTTTACATATTAATATTCAACGCGCATTTCACTACTCATATCTTGGTTTTGAAGATAGTTGTTCAAAAGATTCCTTTTTTTTTTTTTTTTCGGCGGCAGAACGTTGCATCCATAGTGGCGGCGTTATTTTTGGCATCACGAGGGAGGGAGAAAAGCGGCTCGTATGAATGAATGAATGAATGAGGCGGGGGAGGGCATTAGTCAGTCGGATCTGGTTTTGCGTGTGTTTTGTTTTGTTTTGTTTTGTTTTGTTTGCTTTTTGCGTTAGTTTCTTATTATTTGATGATAGTAAAATGAATATATGGCTGTGTTGGTTAGGCGAGATGAGTTGGGATGGGGTCAGCCCCTTTTGGTCTCCTTTTTTTTCTTGTATGATGAGATGCCGCAGGTGAAGTTTTATAAGATGTTTTGGGCTCTACGAAATCAACTAGAAGCCAAGTATCGTCCATTTCCAATAGCGGTAATTCTCTGTGATATCCTCATGTGCGACTTCCGATGTGTCTTTGATCTCATCAACATGTTCTGTCTTGTGCATTATCGTATCATCCGGTGCATTCATTTTGGGGGTTATAATTTTCCAACCGTCGCCTAGCTCACGTAAATATGTAAATGTCTCTGTATCTGATACACGAGGCGCATTTTCCGCTGTTGATGTGTGTGGATAAGATATTTGTTGGGCTAATTCTTTATGGTAAGAAAGTTGGATGATAGAAAGAGATCCTTCGAGGTGAGGGATTACAACTCGGTTTTGTTCACAACTTATGAACACTGTTCGGTATTGCGGGGGAAGCCATACGAGCCTTTTCCCGTTAAATTTGATCCAAGTGTTCCCTGACTCTAACTCGTAAGATTTTGCTTCTTTGAAACGTATCATGTTGCTGGTCTCGCCTGCGAGTTCTTGGTCCCCTTCCGTTTGTAATACAACTCGGATACCCTCAATTTGGTCGCTTATACTCTTCTCGGGCGATAAATCGACAATTAAGCAGCTTTTTTCAATGATGTGACGAACCGGGTCCTATAGGCTCTATAGGTTAACTGTTTCCAAGGGACAAACCTTAGAGTGGTTCTATGGTTTATGTTGGCGGAGGCGATCAGGTCGGTAACAGGCAATCTTATCACCAGCTAGTTAATACAAATAAGAATAAATGTCTATGTTCCAATCTAATTATATTATAAACGCTGTAATAACAACTGGCTATTTAAGTATTCTAATGAGTAATATAAAGTAAACTTATATATCCAGTTGTGTATTCTGAAGTTAAGTGGAATCGCTTATGATCTTAATCAATTTGTTCCTGCGTTAATTAGAATCGACGTTGATTTCTATCGACCGCTTCCTGATTGGCTGCGCGGCCCGACGTTAATCCAGGAGTGCCTACCCTATAGGCCCCTTGTCGCAACCATAAGAGCTAGGTCGTAACACGATTCTCCCCCTCCTGTTAGTCTTATCCCCAAGACCAGGTGATCTAGCATATAAGTATCCACACCTCCTACTTGTAGGTGTTTTTCTTGTTCTGTTACCTGTTCGTCGCCAAAATGACTTTCCGCGTTTAAAAATCTGCTAACTCGGCTAATATAAAAGGAAAGAAGAAGAAACTTAATAGGAGTGTAGTACTTACTGCTTTTATATTATTACAATCCGTTGAGATAAAACCCTGCTTCTATTGCAAAAAGAAGGGATCCTAGTGTTTAGCTTCCGAGGTCAACTTAAGTTACTACTTAAAGTGTATTAAGGATTATAAATCTTATTGTAAGGCGTTTCTTACACCTCAACAATTATTACGTATTTCCCGTTAGCGCGACTAGCTTAACAGTAAGGTCGAAGCCATCGAAGAGGAAATCGCAAATCTTATGGCTAAAGTTATTTGTCTTCGGAAATAACGTAAGGAATGGTCTAAAAAGGCAGCGTGTACGGTGTCCCGGGGTATCGACAATTTAGCGGAGCTGGAGCAGTTGGAGCAGAAGGAGCGTAAGGCAGAGGCCGCTCTTCAGGCTGCTACAACGCAGTCGGCAGAGGGTTCTTCCAAGGTCGTCCCCGCTTCTTTAGAATCAGTAGATTATTTAGGGATGTTGTCGATGGATCCTAAGCTAGCACAATCCCTAGGCTTTAATAGAGTTTTTCCACCAGCGCTATTAAGTTCTTAAGATGCTCAATAGGTTCCCATGTTTCTTCTTTTTCTTTCCCTTTTTCCTATTATACCCTATAGCGTCGTTTACCATCTTCTCCTGTTTTTATTACATCAATGTCTTTTACCTTATATTCTTCTTCTTCTCCTTTAACGATGATTTCGTCCTAGATAAATCTTCCAGTTTCTTCGTCAATTTGTGCTTTTTCTAGCAGGGAGATGTAAAATATCGGATGTATATGTTTTCCTCGTTTTTCCTATCGTTCTGGAAGTTTAAGTTCATAGTTTACTTCTCCGATTTTTCTTAAAATTTTATAAGGTCTAAGTTTCTTAAAATTAAGTTTGTCGCTTAGCCTGTTTATTTTGATGTTTACTTGCTTATTTCCTCGTGTGTGTCGGTGGAGCCAGACTATGTCCCCTTCCTAAAGGGTTGGTCCTTTAATCCTGTTTTTGTCTGCGTATTTAATTATCCTTTGTCGGATGAATTTAAGTTGTCGTCGCAGTTCGTCGTGTAATTCGATTATGTCTTCTGCCTTGATTATGGCTTTTTCAATATCTTCCCCTTGCCTTAGCGGTCGGTAGGCTTCGGGTTTGAATCTATAGTTTAGGAAGAACGGTGATTTCCCAGTTGATTCTGATTCCGTGCTGTTGTAAGCGAGTTATGCGACGGGGAGGAGTTCTACCCAGTCGTTTTACTCGAAATTAATGTAACAGCGTAGATAGGTCTTAATTATTTGGTTAATCCTTTCCGTCTGTCCGTCTGTCTGTAGGTGGTAGGCTGTGCTGGCCTTGTGATTCGTTCCTAATCTGGCTGTGAGTGCTTTCCAGAATTTGGATACGAATGTGTTTCCTCTGTCGGAGATCATGTCCCCCGGCAGTCCATGGTTGCTTGTGACGTATCTTATTATTACATAAGCTAATTCTTCTGTATTGCTGGCTTCCTTGAATAGTATAAAGTAGGCTATTTTCGTAAGTCTGTTAACTACTATGAAGATACTGTCGTAGAGTACCCTTATGACTGGTTCTCTTGAAGAAGGTAGTTTAGTAATTAGGTTAAATAAGATCAATTCCTATGGTCGCTGTAGTACAGGTAGTGGTTGTAGCTGTCCGTAGGGTTTATACTTGGAGCTTTTGGCTCGTCCGTATATCATATATTCTAATATAACCTTCTGTACCTATTTCTTAATACCTTTAAATTTAAAGTATCGTGTGATTTATTGTATGGTTTTTCTGATTCCACGGTGTCTGTTAAGTTTATGTGCGTAGACTGATTTCACTACTTTGTGTCAGAAGCCGGGTTCGTGGAAGAGAGTGAAGAGGGATAAGGGATGATCACAGGTAGCTACACAGCGAATACGCAAGCTTAGGGTAGCGAAGTGACTGTATTTATCTCTGCCTTCCTTAACTCCTTCCCTAGATTTTAGGTCTTTTATAGTGTTGTTGCTAAGCTAAGGGCTTCGCAACCCTTAGCTCGCGCCCCCGTAACGTGGCCGGTGCGCGGCCGTTGCGCGACCGCGCCCTCTTTAGATNGGCTCTGACATGTTGCCCTTCCTTCCGAGGCGCCGCCCCGGTGCCTTTGACGATATTCCTTTTCCAACCTCGTGACCGATCCCCTTTGTCAAAGGTGTCGCCTGTGCAAGAGCCTCAACGTGGTTCAAGCTTCGTGCTCGCTTTGTCCTCGCTGTGAACGTGTTGCTATTTTGGGCCCTCCCTTTGTACTCCTGAGGATAAATATAGACAGGAAGTTGAACGTAGTGACAGTTCCGTGATGCTTCTTTGTCGCCTTTGTGACCCAGAGCGGCCGATGCTTCTTCGCAGGGAACAAAGGGGCGAAAGGGGATATAAACCCACCAGAATTCCGATGTAGCAAGGGCAAAGCATCATTGATCTTACCTTCAATCACCCTCGCCTTCGCCGCCTAAATCCTGCGTTATGTCAATTTACTCGCCCAGTATCCTTACGAAGGCCGACTTCTCAGGGGCGGTCCGGTGCNTTTGACTCCTTTCCCTCGTATCGGCCCCGTAACTAACCCGTGGATAGAGCCGTTCCTTGTCGTCGTTGCCTAGGTCATATGTGCAAATGGACAGCTGGGAGTCAACCTCTGCTTTGCACAGATGCAACAAGTTCGTTATCGCAACCCTTCTACGTCGAGTCCTCTTCTAATTCGCCTCCTAGATGCCAGCCCCAAGTGCGCAGTATGTGCCCACAAGAGCTGTGGGAAAACATNTGTTCCCGTTCAAGCCCAATATCGTCAGGCCGCGCGGTTGTTGTCAGACGCGCTTCAGCAAGCCCAACCAGACCCGGTATGTCGTTACTCCTTCGTTGCGATTATTATTCTGACTCGCAGCAGGCTGTTATTGGTCCGCTGCAACAGCAGTGTAAGAAAGCTCTTCGCGGCGCCGATGATACGCCTGCGACTCCAGCGGCAGTCGCTGCTGCGGCGATCGCAGCAATTGCTACTCCCGGGGTATCAGGCGCTACCCTGGCTCGCCGTCGGGCGCGGGCTCGTAATATCACTGATGCGAAGACGCGGTTGGATATTGCGAATTCTCTGGAGTCGATGAACACTATGCTCTCCGTCTTCTTTTCGGTATGTTTCCTTAGCCTTCGTGGTGTTCTCGTTACTGATCCGTCTCCTAGGAGCGGCTTAAGAGCCTTAAGGGTTGCTCGGCTAATAACCTTCCTGCCGTGCCGGCTCGCGAGGGTAAGGCGACTTGGACT